>NC_090740.1:91812662-91830162 GCF_036898095.1 Palaemon carinicauda
CGACACTTACTAGGATCCTAAACCAAAGTACAATACGCAATGATCAGAGGACATATGACTCTCTTGAAACAAATTATTTACTAAAATTTCGACATTAGCATAAAAAAAAATCTTTTCAAATTGCTTATTCAGGTTGAGAAAGCTAGGTTTCATATAGTAGTCCTAGTTAGTGACTTACAATCAACATATATCACCTTTTGGAAATTCTGCTTTTGATAACAAGAATAACACGTGTGTTTGCCGTTACACAGTACCTAATATAACCTATTAGCAATAATTTCCTTGATTATGGTATTGTATTGACGGGAGATAGGTTTGCTCGTCTTGGTTCAATCAGGGAGTTGATTATGAAAAAGAAAAGTGATCTACTGACAGCACATAATCGCAGATTAGTTTACTAGCCTTGTCATTACTAGTTCGACTTATTTAATTTCGAAAGCCATCGAGAAATGCCTATGGGATGAATTTGGACATACAAAATAAAACGTTAAAAGATATGAATCTAGTATCTAAAGTAATGAAATTATTAAAAAAATAACAGACACTACCCTTTCTAAAAAACCTTGATTATATCGCACAATTCCCTAATGAAGCTACTGAGAATAGTTAAAGCAAAATTTGATACATCGTACATTCTCACCTTTAGGCTAAATCAGGATGGTATTGTACACTCATCTGGCTGGATAAGACATATGGCTACATGCCATCAAAAGCCATGACCCGTTGCATTTAAGCACTGAATTAGAGACCTCATTCTAGGTAAAGACAGCAAAGTGTTATGATCAAAATGTAACGATAAATGTTGCAGTAGTTATATGATGACGTCAGCATCCTTTTTCCGTTTTCTTGTTGAATAACGTGCATTCTATGTAGAACAAGAAACTTCTATTCAGGAAGAGCTGAGCCTATCCGCTATGCTTTTTTCTTTGCCACTCGAATCCAGTAATGATTTCCAAAATGATGTCTATGTAGAATTTGGAACATTAAAAGAAGCATTGGAGAATGTGATAAGAGAGGAATGCTAATTATACAGTATAGCTGGTACGTTCCCTGAATATAAATTCCTTGGAACTGCAGCGATAACGGAAGATGGTGCAAGGATCGGTGCCATAAGTGCAAGAGATGAGAGAACTAATGCAGCCAAGTGAATATTTCTTGATACCTTCGAAACAATGGAATAATCTGTTTTTATCAATATAAAAAATATTTAAAACGGGGGAAGGTCATGATTGATAAATTAATTGATTTAATTAACGAGAGTTTTAAAGGCAATGAAATCACATTAACATATGAAGTGATTAAATCATTCATTAAATGTAATATATTTTTCATCCTTAGTGTTTAAAATAGGTCATCAAGAAAAGCGGGAAACAAAATTAAAACTAATATATATATATATCTGAAACATATCTTGTTTATTTACATCATCAAGTATTTGTTTGATTGTTTCAATGTAATAAATAATAATAAAGTTATGCATTCGTAATCTTACTGTTATATTTTTCAAATAATGAAATATAAAGCTTTTAAAAGATAAAAAAAGAAATCATAGCAGAAATTGTTATTCTTTTATTTTCTTACCAAAGTTCCACAGCTTAGTCAGTCACGGCTAGGTCAAAGTGTGGTCATCGCCGTGAACCATCTAGCTCCCAACCATCCGGCTAACTGCGAACTAAAGTTGGCCCCAGAAGACCTTTTATATCTATAGACCTTCCTAAAAATACCCTTAGTTTAAAATATCCAAAACGTTTATTATCGCTTATCGCGAGTAATAAAAAAGGATAAGAGGAGTAGAGTGGGAATTAGATTAGTTCTCTTTAGTTAATTTTCAGAAGATTCAATTTAATATATATATATATATATATATATATATATATATATATATATATATATATATATATATATATATATATATATATGCATACATATACATATATACATATATACATATATACACACATACATATATACATATATACATATATATACACACACACACATATATATATATATATATATATATATATATATATATATATATATATATATATATATATATATATATATATATATATATATATATGTGTATATATATATATATATATATATATATATATATATATATATGTATATATATATATATATATATATATATATATATATATATATATATATATATATAAATATATATGTATATATATATATATATATATATATATATATATATATGTAAATATATATACATATTTTTGAATACATATATATATATATATATATATATATATATATATATATATATATATATATATATATATATATATATATATATATATATATATATATATATATACGTTTGTATGCAGCTGTCTTATGTAGTTTGATTCCTAGGAGATTCGCTAATGATGTCCACAATTAAGATGGGGAAATGGTACCCCTGTCAGAAGAAATATGCCCAGGGATACCAAATCTCGCTATCCAACCTGAGAATAAGGCATATATACACAAGGCGGATGTTGCAGTTTCCATGAGAATGGTTTCAGGCCAGGAAATGGAGGGGTTGATGACGGTAAACAGGTAACGAGGTCATTGTCATGTGGTAGGGGACCTAAAACCTCGATGAGAATGTGGGCAAAGCACTTCTCAGGTTGAGAAAGGTGCCCACTCCAGAATCCATGTGTCAAATGTACTTTTGAGGTTTGACATGAAGTACAGGCGTGGACCCAATACTTAGAATTTGTAGTAAAGCCTTGCAGAATGAACTCTGTCTACAGCAGCTGTGCAGTAGTACATGACTAGAGATGTAAAAGGCAAGGAAAGAAATTAAACTTCTGTTGACACATGGGAGGAGGTACCATGGTCTATGTATAACATTACTTAAATCACAAAGGAGGGTGACGTTGGAGTCATCATGAGGGACATCCTTCCAATGTAAGGAAGTGCAGGGTGCCCTATGTGCTTGGTACTCTAGATCGTTTCATTGAACTTCTGAAGAGGCCTTACAATAAAATCTAAGGTGAATGACAGTTAAAGTGTCTCTTCACAGGCCATCAGGATTTCATTTCCTAGGAACGTGCTGAAAGGTATAATTATATTCATCCCCGGCAGAAAGATGTTGGCGTTGACGGGCGGACCAGTCATCAGACTGTCGAATGAAGGAGTGCAATAAATGCATGTGATCTGTGCGAATGTCGAAGGACCTACCTTCCAAGAGGTGGAGAAAGTGACGGACAGCCAAGTGCACCACCAGCAAGTCAAAGATTGAGTAGATGGATTCCCTCCTGGATAGTTTCCTACTGAAGAAGCCCAACGAGTGGGGAGACCTAATGACCACAAGAGTGATGTCACTGACATCGGTGGAGAGAATGGAAGGTTAGTGTTGTATGAGAAAAGTGATAGCACCAACGGTTGATGAGGCATTCTCTGCATTGCAGAAGGCTGCTTTTTGAAGGGAACCTCACTTAAGGTCTTTTGGGGCATGAGTGGCGGCAATTGGTGGCAGGAAATACTGATAATACTTGATCATGATGAAGAATTCTTGCATTGCTTTGATAGTCAAGGAAGTTGGGAAGTTCTGAATGGCTTCTATATTCTAAGAATGTGGTGGATTTCTTCAGGAGTGGTGCGGTGACCTAAGAACGATACTTCATTGGCGCCAAAGCTACAATTGTCATACCAGACTACAAGGCCGTTCTTGAGCACTATGCCTAGGAGAGGGAGGTGTTCCTCTTTAGAGGAAGAGAACATAAGTATGTTGTCCATGTAACATGCAAAGAGGGGGAGGACACGAAAAATGCCACCCATGAAACATTGAAAAGTTACCCCAGCATTATAAAGGCCAACAAGTGAGTAATTAATTGTGTATGAAATGAAAGAGGTAGTTATGGCGGTCTTAGAGAGGGCTGCTGGGCTTATTAGCAGCTATATCCCTCCAGAGAGTTGAACGTGGAAAAAAATTTTTGCTTCTCTGAGTGTTTGGGACGGGTTAGTGATACAGCTCTGTCCGCATGTTCTAGCGCCTCTAATCCGCACACACATACATACACACACACATGCAGAAAACCATTTTTATTAAGGAAGATGTGTAAGTGCGACGGCCATAGGCTTGAGGACTTTTGGTAAAGGCCCATTTCTCTCATTGTGGTGAACATTTGTTTAACGGTGCCAAACAATCTAGTGTTGGACGTCTGAATCAGGCGAACACTGGGGAACCGCCTTCTTGATAGGGTTATAAATACAATGAATTGGGGAGACATGGGAGTTTGACCTAGTTCTGTACAGAAACCTTTAATGTACGACCTGAGGAAGTGGGTGTAGGCACCTTTGGGTGCGCTAATGGGGAGAGTGAGGTTGGAGGGGCCAGATGGGAGAGGTGTCAAGAAATATGAAACTGGGTTGAATAGCCATATGTGAATGACATCAACCAGGAGTTGGAAATGTGAGATGAAGTTTGCACTGAGTATTGGCAATACAACATCAGTCACTAGAATTTTCCATGTATATTTGGTGGTTACAAACCTTAACGTTAGTGTTTCATAACCGTGGGTGAGTATTTTACATCCATTGGCAAACTTACACTGAATACCTTGTGTCCTAGCAATCGGCTTTGGTGCAAGAGAATTGCAAGCAACCTTGTCTAACAAAAATTACATCATGTTAAAAGAAAAGATTAGTAACATGCGACAGCTCTACTGTAAGTGATGGCCTGCTTACAAGTGTTTTGGCCACTGACAACCATTCACACATTCCTTCACAGCAGTCCTGAATCTGAAGAGGTAATAGCATAACTGTGGCCGATTAGTATCAGGAAGGGGCTGTAGGTGTCGTTGGTTGGGGCATGAGTGATTGGTAGGTGAACAACAGTTTTGTCAACGCCCTGGAACATCACTCGGTGGTCGTCTGTGTCCTACCGCATTTACGTTAGCCTTGGTCACCGTTGAATAGTTGTCCACTTCGACAAGAATGGCTGGGTTGATGGAAGACTTGAAGGTTTTGAATTAGTTAACCATAATGACGTCGACTTTGGTCATCAGGTCCTTCATGAGTAAAATATTAACATTGGGGATGGCAGTGCTTATAGGTTCAAGTAGGCACCATACCCCCAAGGCATGAAGCAGATTCACTTTACAAGAAGAACATCTTGAAGCAGGTTGCACTAAAGCAATACTGGTCATTTTTACTTTAGTGAACCAAACACTCGATTCCTCAACATTTGTTGATAGAGCTGAAAAAGATTCGCTGTGTGGGCAACTGACGATTGTGAGAACTGCTCCGGGAGGTAAGATTTGAGGGTATTGTACATTATTTATGTATTCTCTTGCTCGTAAACAGCCAATCAGAGATTTCCGGGAAGTGTCCTCGAGGATTGCCAGAAGAACGTAATCTGCGAATTTGGACATCAGTCAGCTGGAATCAGGCGGACACTTCCCAGCTGGTGTAGAACGGTAGTTTCAGGGGTCTAGCATTAATAGTAGAGTGTCTAAGGGTGTCATCATCCAACAGTAAGACACAGATGTGAAGGGGAATCAAGGAGGGAGTGAGACACTCCGGGGGTTACCATTGTGTGGATGCATGAGCAATTATGCGGATGAGCCAGTTAGGTATTAACTGAAAAGCTTGATAAATGCAAATAAATTCATTTGAAAGAGGATGAGTTTTTATGCAACCCATTCCAAGGAAAAACAGTATGATTCAAGAACATACAGGCTTAAACAGGTCATCAGAGTGTAGGGACAGGAATAACCGTCATATTAAAAAAAAAAACGAAATACTGTTACAGTATATGAGCGTGTAAGATACACATATGATACTGTAGGTCTTTTCTTTGCATTACTATGGAATTTCTAAGTAATCGATTTCAAAATATTTTATTTGATTGGCCATACAGTGAGTTTAGCGGTGTGTTATACGGTGTTCCTCAGGGTAGCCTTCTTTGCCCATTACTTTTCATACTATATACACAGGACATGTGGTTTGGCCTAGAATGCAAAGTCGTTGCATATGCAGACGATGGTACTCTTTTTGCATCAATTCCATCTCCTGAATGTAGATCTACGGCTGCTAAGTCTCTTGATAGAGATCTGGCTATAATTAGTGCATGGAGCAAATTATGGGGCATGAAGCTGAATCCTAATAAAATTGAAAGTATGATTTTAAGTAGGTCATACTCCTCACCATTCAGATTTCACCATTGATAATGTTTCTTTAACTCTCATAACTTGTTTAGTGGTTATTGATGCCAGCAAATTTTCTTTTGAGAAACACGTTAGTTATGTGTCATCTTCAATTGCACAAAAAAAAAAAAGAAGAAAAAATACGGGCTTATTGAGGAAGTCTTTCAAGATTTCCATTTATCAATCTATGCTAAAGAAGAGTTTTAATTTTTCCATTGTACTATATTTAGATTATTGATCGCCTGTCTGTTCTTCAGCTGTTTATGCTCATCTTAATTTGTTGGAGAGAAAATTAGTATATCAAATTTCTTATTCCTAATCTATATATCAATTTGTCACCGTTGTTCAATTAACTCGTTATGCATATTGCATTAGATTTTCATAATTCAGACAATCTTTTACATTTAGATCTTCCTGGACACAACCACCCTTTACGTAACCATAGATATGCAGTTAATTCTAATAGTCAGGCCTTCTTCATCATGGAATTCAATACTTCACAGCATTCCAGAAGTTTTATTCAAAATATGACTAAGGTGTGGAATGATCATCCTAATTTGTAGTAGAATCAGGACAGCTTTAAAAGTTTAAACTAACACCATATGTTTTTATGTTAAACAAGCTGATATAAATCTCTTTTTAATAGTTTATACAGGATATATCTATTTTATCTCATTACTGGTCTTGAAATATAATTTTAATTCTTTATTACTTTTAATATACTTTATTTCATTTCCTTATTTTCATTCATCACTGGACTATTTTTCCTTATTGGAGCACTTTGGCTGATAGCATCCAGCTCTACAAACTAGGGTTGTAACTTAGCTAATAATAATAATAATAATAATAATAATAATAATAATAATAATAATAATAATAATAATAATAATAATAATAATAATCCCCAGTTTATCCTTTAATGTGTAGTTTCATGTCTTTAGGAAACATAAGTATGTGTATTCGATAATTATCTTATTTGTTGCCTCACATTCTCATTAAACAGTATCCTAGTTTTACTAATTTTCACTTTCAGTCTTACATTTCATAGTTAACTTTGCAAATCTTGTATTATCTTTTGCCAATCCTCCAATGATTCACTACACGAAGCCCTGTCATCTGCAAATTCTGAGTTGTTAATGTTTACCACATTAATGGTAATTCTTACATTTGCTTAATCTAAATTCTCATCTGCAAATCTTGAGTTGTTGAGGTTTACCACATTGATGGTAATTCTTACATTTGCCTAACCTAAATTCCTAAAACCTTCTAGGCATACTGTGAATAATTTCAAAGAGACATGGTCTCCCTGTATAACTTCTTCCTCAATCTAAAATTCACCATATCCTTATGTAGATTTAAGGTGCTGTAATTCCGGTGTAGGTATCATCAAGCGCACTATATAAGATTCATCTATCCCTTTTCATGAAAGGGTTTCAATCCTGCTGATGATTTTCACAGAATTGTTACGGGCCGAGAGATGCTGTGACTGAGAAGGCAGGATGAAATCAACTGAGTAACTTCATTACAGAACATCAGTTTATATATATATATATATATATATATATATATATATATATATATATATATATATATATATATATATATATATATATATATATATATATATATATATATATATATATATATATATATATATATATATATATATATATATATATATATATATATATATATATATATATATATATATATATATATATATATATATATATATATATCTCAAGTCCGGCCAAGAAGGACATAAGAAGTTACAGGCAATTTCATGTTCAACCGACAACCGTTTCTCTTAACAGTTAACAGTTAGAAAAACAGACATCTTTATTCAGGTCCCTATCAGTGCAAGGGGCGAATGAAGATTCAAAGGATAATATATAGAAAATAAAAAGAAATGTCGTTACTATGTACGATCGTGTGACACACGGTTGGTACATGGTTCCCCCTTTAAAAATGACATACATGTTAAATAGGGAACCCTGGTTTAGAGAGGCGAACTGTAGGCGGGTTATCTGGCAGGAGATAAGCAGGGTTTAGACGATCAATGGAGACCCAGTCTTCTGTGCCACGAATGTTTAGTAGGAAAGGTCCTGTGTTAGGGGGCGTTAGCGGTGCCTTACTAGTGTCGTTGTGCGGGAAGACGTGTGTTGCAGAGTGCAAGTCTGTTGGTATGTGATTCTTTGCTGGGGTCTTGTAAGTCTGGTGGCATAAAGTAAATTTTCCCACGGCATGACGTATGCGCTGGAGATCGTCTGAGGGGGTTGCAGAAGGAAAAAATTCTGCAGGGACGATGAACGGGTTGCCATACGCCATTTCAGCTACCGAGATGTCCAGGTCCTCTTTAGGAGTGGTCCTTTGTCTCAGGAGAACCCAGGGAACCTGAGTAAACAAGTTGGAATCCTTGCAGCGCGACATCAAAACTGCTTTTAGGGTGCGATGAAAAAGTTCAGCCATTCCATTGTCAAGGGGGTTATGGGCAGTGGTCTGATGTGGGGTGATGCCCATGAGATTTGCTAATGATGTCCATAATTGAGAGATGAAAATAATATGCTCAGGAATATCAAATCTTGCAATCCACCCTGAGAGTAAGGCAGATGTACATGAGGCCATGTGAATGGCTTCAGGCCATCGAGTGGAGCGGTCGATGACGGTAAACAGGTAACAACGTCCTTGTGATGTGGGTAGGGGTCTACAACGTCAACGTGAATGTGGACGAAACAACACTGAGGTTGAGGAAAGGTGCCCACTCCTGAATCCGTGTGTCGATGTACTTTGAAAATTTGGCAAGAAGCACAGATGCCGACCCAATCTTTAGTATCCTGAGAAATGCTGTGCCAAATGAGCTTTGTCTTCAGCAGCTGTGCAGTAGAACGGTGTGGCGGGATGTAAACAAAACACAAACCCCCACACCTTTGATCACTCTAACTTCCAAAATATCCCACAACAAAAACTTTCTAAAGGGTTATAAACATTGAGTTATATACATTGTTCATAATTTATTCTTAATATGTTTTATGTTCATTTGAGTTATATACATTGTTCATCATTTATTCTAAATATGTTTTATGTTCATTTCAGATTGACCGTGGTCATTGTTCACTAATAAAGACATTTAGATAAATGGACCAAGCTCTTATTTATGACCATGGCCAGAGATGGATTCAGGATAACAGATTTTGTGAATGACTAAATCCTAAGAACTAATCAAAATTCCAGCAGTAGGATGTCCAATACCAGGCTGTGATTACGTCACTAAACGACCTTGAGGCCGCCATCGTAGCTGCACTCATAACTGCTCACTACACCACACATGCTCCTGGACAAGCTGCCAAAGTAGAAAGAGTTAAAAGACCCACAATATCGACAGAGGGAACATGTGAAGAATGGGCATATTTTCAATCACGATGGTCTGGCTATGTAGACGCAACTAAAATTAAGGGCCGTGATCGCGTGGTACAGCTTCTAGAATGCTGCGAAGAACAACTTCGAAAAGACTTAACACGATCAGCTGGTGGCAGTCTTGCTAACAAGACTGAAGTACAAGTGATGGGAGCAATAAAAAACTGGCAGTTCGAGAGGAAAACACCATGGTAGCTCGAGTGACTCTACGCAACATGCATCAAGACCGTGATGAGCCTGTACGATGTTTCTGTGCACGACTTATAGGACAGGCTAGTGTTTGCAAATTCCTGATAAAATGTCCAGGATGCAACGTTGATGTAAATTATACTGACACAATAGTGAGAGACGTATTAACACGCGACATATGTGACCCTGAAATACAATTAGATCTACTTGGTGATAAGAATCAGGACATGTCATTAGAAGAAGTTGCACAGTTTGTCGAAGCTAAAGAATCGGGTAAACGATCTGCCTCCCGACTATTAGACTCTCATGAGGTCCAAGCAGCAGCCAGTATTTCATACAGAAAGGCAAAACAAACCGCTGTCAAAGATAAAAACGAAGTCTGCTCATACTGTGGCAAGAAAGGACATGGTAAAAACACTCCTGCACGTGCAAGAAAATCAGAATATCTTGCTTACGGTCATAGATGCGAACACTGCAACCAAGAAAATCACTTCGAGAGTGTTTGCCGTAGTAAGGGCAAACCAAAAGTGAAACCCAGTGCTCACAATGCCAATGACTACGAGAATGCGGTGTTCCACACCTTGTGCAGCGTATCATCAATCTCTAAACGACACACTGAGAAGACATTGGCTTTGGACCACCATCTGTATGACAACTTGTCTGATACTTGGATAAAGAGACCTTCCAAATCTCAACCTTTCATAAATCTGACAATCAGAACATCACCTGAGGATTACGAAGCCTTTGGTTTCCACCTTCAAGCTGGTACACATGCTGTTCGTATATCTGTAATGGCAGACACTGGATGCCAAAGCTGTCTCGCAGGTATCAAGGTCATCCACAAACTTGGCCTCAAGCAAAGTGACCTCATTCCTGTAACTATGAAAATGCACGCTGCAAATAACAGAGGCATTAAAATCCTCGGTGCCACAATCCTTTGTATCTCAGGAACAGATGAGCAGGGGAACCTTCTTGAGACTAGACAAATGACATATGTCACCGACAACTCGGATAAGCTCTTCATCAGTAGGGAAGCCTGCATCGCCCTTGGCCTGATATCAGATAGTTTTCCGACTATTGGTGAAATCTATGACACACAATCGGAAACTCCGGATGCCACCAACAATGAAGTAGGAAGCGTTAGTAGACTAGCCAATCAATGTGACTGCCCAAAACGTCAACTACCACCTCCGCCGCCTACAGAATTACTGTTCAGTGCAACCGAGTCCAACCGGTCTACACTAAAGTACTACCTCTTTGAGTACTACAAATCAAGTACATTCAGCGTATGTGACCACCAACCGTTACCACTAATGGATGGACCCCCAATGAAGTTGATGATCGATCCGAATGCTGATCCTGTTGCTCGTCACACACCAGTGCTAGTGCCGTTACACTGGCAAGAGGATGTTAAAGCTAGACTTGACCAGGATGTCCGCCTTGGTGTCCTTGAACCTGTCCCAATTGGAGAACCAGTAACTTAGTACAATCGGATGGTTGTATGTGCTAAGAAAAATTGTACACCTCGACGAACAGTTGATTTTCAGCCTCTCAATGTGCACGCTAAGAGAGAAACGCATCATACGCCTTCTCCATTTCACCAAGCAAGGTCAGTACCACAAGGAAAAAAGAAAACCATCTTTGATGCCTGGAACGGATACCACAGTTAACCGATTCAGGAATCTGACCGTCACTTAACTATGTTTATCACTCCTTGAGGACGCTATCGTTATAAAACAGCCCCTCAAGGGTATATTGCTTCTGGCGACGGATATACTCGACGGTATGATGAAATAGTTGCCGAGATACCCAACAAAACTAAATGCGTCGACGATGTTCTTTTTTGGTCTGACTCAATAGAGGAGAGTTTTTTCCAAGCTGTACAATGGCTCGACATACAGTATGTGGAAGACACGGCATAACACTCAACCCTAACAAATTTCGTTTCACAGAAGACACAGCTGAATTCGCTGGATTCGAAATAACCCCAGACACAGTTCACCCATGTGCAAGATATCTTAGTGCAATTATGGACTTTCCAACCCCAAGAAATATGACCGATGTCAGATCTTGGTTTGGTTTAGTAAACCAAGTATCGTATGCTTTCAGCATGACCGACAAAATTCTACCATTCAGACAGTTATTGAAACCAGGAACACCATTCACCTGGAATGACAATATTAATGCACTCTTTGAGGAGTCTAAAACTGGCATTATCAACGAAATTGAAGAAGGCGTGCGAATCTTTGACAAGACAAAACCTACCTGTCTCGCCACCGATTGGTCAAAATCAGGAATTGGATTCTGGCTGTTCCAGAAACATTGCAATTCTCCAGACAACCGACCATTTTGTTGTCGCACTGGTTGGAAGATCACACTTGTCTTAAGTAGGTTCACACATGCAGCTGAGTCTCGATATGCACCAGTTGAAGGTGAAGTGTTGTCAGTCGTCGATGCTCTTAATAAGGCAAGATACTTTGTTCTTAGCTGTGAAGATCTTGTGGTCGTAGTTGACCATATACCCCTGTTGAAAATATTTGGTGACTGATCATTGGAGGACATATCAAATTCACGTCTTAGAAACTTGAAGGAAAAGTCCCTCCGCTATCGATTTCGCATGATTCTTATCCCCGGGGTCAAGCATCTCGCTGCAGATGGAGTATTGTACCACCCAACTGGAAAATCTGAAAAGCTATCGCTTCAAGATGACTTTGCATCAGTTGACAGTGTACCTTCCGTGAGAAATGTTCTCCTACACAAATTGCCATCAGTATGTTCTGTTTCCACTGACAATGATATTGATACTTGTATCACCGCATCAGCAGTATGTTCACTTGACTCACTTAACGTGAGAGCAGTCACCTGGGACAGAGTTCGTACTGCCACAAGTAGTGACGATAACATGCATGAACTGCTCAGCCTTATAGAATGCGGAGTACCAGAGTCTCGCCAAGAATTTCCTGTACATCTTCGAGAGGTTTTCAATTCCGCGAGCATCTCTACACTGTTGATGGTGTGATACTATACAAGGAGCGTATAATTATTCCTCCAGCCCTTCGTCACGAAATTCTCACATCTCTTCATTCAGCACATCAAGGAATTACGTCTATGGTATCGCGAGCAGAGTCATCTGTGTTTTGGCCAGGGATAACACCCGCTATAACAGCACTTCGAGCTGGATGCAACCACTGCAATTGCATCGCGCCTTCGAATCCCAGTGCCCCGCCTACACCCCTTATATCTCCAGACTACCCATTCCAATGTGTTTGTGCAGATTACTTTCACTACCGAGGAGTTGGATATTTAGTTATAGGTGATCGATACTCGAATTGGCCCATAGTTAAACGATCTTCGAACGGTGCAGAGGGTCTTATAACTTCACTAAGCCGAACATTTGTGACATAAAGGATTCCGGATGAGTTGACATCTGATGGTGGACCGGAATTTACATCGATGGCAACTAGGCAGTTTTTAAAGGACTGGGGAGTCCATCACCGCCTTTCCTCAGTGGCTTCCCACATAGTAATTGCAGAGCCGAAATAGGCGTCAAAACTGTCAAGCGTCTTATAGCGGACAACACGGGCAGTAACGGTGATCTCAACACTGATGAATTCCAACATGTGATGCTCCAATACAGGAACACACCTGACAGAGATATCAAGTTATCTCCTGCAATATGTGTATTTGGTCGTCCCATCAGAGACTTCATACCTGTCCCGCCCGGCAGGTACCGTCCCCACGACACGTGGAAGGAAACACTCGATGCAAGAGAGGAGGCCCTAAGACATCGACACCTTAAGCAGGGAGAGCGCTTGTAAGAGCACACTAAGAGACTACCCCCACTGTCCGTAGGTGACCGGGTTCACATCCAAAATCAAACAGGAAATCACCCCTGAAATGGAACAAAACCGGTGTCATCATAGAAGTCCGCCAATTCGACCAATACATCGTCAGAGTTGATGGCTCTGGTAGGGTCACGCTAAGGAACCAGAAGTTTTTGAGACAATACGTGCCTGTCAGGAGTATTCCAGAAGTCCGTACAATTAGAGATGACTGTAATCGGAATCAGATTGTACCTATTGCCAATCCTTCGACCACTAAAACGTTTGAGACCATTGCGAAGGACACCATTCCGACAATCCAAAATCCGGACACACATGGTACTCTTCCATTGACCACTTTGCCGTTACCAAGTGGTACTACCCCTAACATTCATTTTGATGTTGCTGCTCCGGAATACTATCCCAACGACCTCGGTAACACTGCAAATCATCAAGCAGAGATTCCTCCTCCCAATGATAGCACAAACTCTCCATCGCAGTTAACTCCTGCCATGCCAATTTTGGAGCAACGCAAGTCCAGTCGTACCCGTCGACCGCCAGCATGGCACTGTGATTTCGAGATGAACTAGCTATAGTGTCATCATGATCAACACATGACAATAATTGTTTTTCAAGTTTCCGTTCCTTCACGTGCTAGCGGGAGTTTAGTGTTCATGAACCTATAATTTGGACGTTTAATTACCACCCAATGTTTTGACATCAGTTTTAAACCAACCTCCACGAGAGACATTTTAAAAGGCCGTTTAAAAACTTGGGGGGAGATAGAGTGTTATAAACATTGAGTTATATACATTGTTCATCATTTATTCTTAATATGTTTTATGTTCATTTGAGTTATATACATTGTTCATCATTTATTCTAAATATGTTTTATGTTCATTTCAGATTGACCGTGGTCATTGTTCAATAATAAAGACATTAGAATAAATGGACCAAGCTCTTATTTAATGAGGACTCACCCAGCTGAAACCTCTGATTAATTAGTTTCCCGAACATCCTGGCTGACTTAATCCCTTCTTCCTACAAACCCTAGCTACATGCCCATCTGCACCATATTCAGTACACTTACCCTGCGGCTCCTTGCACATTCTAGCATAATGACCATCCTTACCACAATTACCACAAATCACATTCATAATCAAAATTAATACCAAAACATACGAGAAACTTCTTAAATTAATATTCGTGTGTGGCCACCGTCGTCCACAAACTACACACTGGCAACAGTCTTTCTAACCAATTGTCACAACTTCCTGGCAAACAATAACGACAAGTCAATTCAACTGTCCAATCACATAAGCGGTGGTGGTCATCATCATCATCATCATCAAGGAACAATCTATTTTACAGCCGAGTCATCAACGCTCAAAATTCTCTCTATATATAAATATCCGCAGTCAAATTCTGTGTTCATTGTACGGTCCAGGTCGTCATCATCCTATTCATCTATACAAGGCAAGGTAGGCAAGCAACACCTTCAAGGCCTGAATTAACTCCAAAGAGTAAAGGAATCCAAAAGAGGAATTACGGCGTGCAATAAAAAGAAAAAACGCTTACGAAAACTCCTAACTAACTAAACTATCGCACTATAATCAAAGGTTAATAATAAAAATTTCTATCATTCATGACCGCGCCTAACAAAAAAGATAAAACAGTACTTACTCCGATACAAAAAAAAAAAAAAAACACTTCTCAGCCGGCTATCGATGAAAAAAAAAACAACCGACTCCTGCTGCAGTCAAATAGAAAGTACTTTCACCCGAGACATTCATTACTGCCCTAACCTAGCTAAAAATGTAAACAAACAACCTCAAATATACCGACAGTCTTTCCCACTACAAACAATCATTCGCTAACTACCACTTGTTCGTCGGCGCGCACCGCGGACACACAAACACAAACGCACACACTAACACACATACTCTCTCTCGTGTGCGTGATCTAGCAAAACTAAAGCAAATGATATTCTCTCTCTCTCTCTCTCTCTCTCTCTCTCTCTCTCTCTCTCTCTCTCTCTCTCTCTCTCTCTGACAAAACTAAAACAAATAAACTCTCTCTCTCTGTTAAAACTAAAGCAAACAAAATTCTCTCTCTCTCTCTCTCTCTCTCTCTCTCTCTCTCCTCTCTCTCTCTCTCTCTCTCTCTCTCTCTCTCTCTCTCTCTCTCTCTTTGACAAAATTAAAACAAATAAACACTATCTCTCTCTCTCTCTCTCTCTCTCTCTCTCTCTCTCTCTCTCTCTAAACTAAAGCAAATAAACATTCTCTCTCTCTCTCTCTCTCTCTCTCTCTCTCTCTCTCTCTCTCTCTCTCTCTCTCTCTCTCTCTCTCTCGATTTGGCAAACAAAAAAATAAATTAATATGAAATTAATCCTCCACACCGGCAGCAGGGATGTGAAAGGCCGTGAATGAAATCAAACACCTGTCGGCGTATGGGAGCAGGAATCCAAGGTTACGGTCCACCAGTACTGACACCACAGAGAAGGGTGTTGTTGGAGTCGTCGAGGGGGATGTCTTCTCAACGGAAGGATGTGCAGGATGCCCTACATGCTTGATACTCTGGATCCTGCCTTGGACACTTTTCTGCTGAAGAAGGCCAATGGGTGGGGCGAGCCGTTGACCACCTGTTCAAGTAGTGCATCAATAGCGATATCACTGGCATCGGTGGAGAGAAGGAGAGGGGCATGTGGGATGGGAAAAGTAAGAGCATCAGTGGTTGATTGGGCATCCTTTGTATTGTAGAAGGCTGCTTCTTGAAGGGGACCCCATTTCAGGTCTTTTTGCTTGCCCTTGAGGGAGCCGTAGAGGGGAGCATGTGGCAGCAATGGCTGGCAGAAAATGGTGATAATACATGATCATGCTCAAGAATTCCTGCAGAGCTTTCAGTGAACGCCTGATTGTCAGCGTCCAATCGATCCGGTGTCAGACATCTGAATTTTATGATGACTGGGGGTCCCATTGTCTTGATACAGTGATAAATACCGTGCTTGGCAGGAGCCGTGGGCGTTTGGTGAAGTTCTGGACGGAAAAATTTTGGGTACGATGTGAGGAGGTGGGTGTAGGCCTCTATGAGTGCACTGATGTGGAGGGCAAGGTTGGAGGGGGCTGGTTGAAGAGGTGTTGACAAGTACGAGTCTGCGATGACCAGTCGTTGGTGGTCGACATCAACCAGAAGGTGGAAATGAGAGAGGAAATCCGCACCGAGGATTGGGTATATGACGTCAGCAACGAGAAACTTCTAATTAAACATAAAGTTTCCACACGATAATGCAAGGTTCTCGTAGCCATAGGTGGGTATTGCAGATCCATTCGCCACTACCAGGCGGACGTCAGCAGACGTAGACAGAATACGCTGTGTCCGAAAGAGTTCCCTTGGTAAAAGAGAACAACCAGCACCCCTGTCTACCAAAAATCGCATGTCCGTTCCTGCATCATTTAAAAAGAAAAGATTAGAAACACAGGAGGCCAACGCCACAAGCGAAGGCCTACTTACACATTTCTTGGCCACTGACAATCTTTGACACATTTCTTCGCAGCTGCCACGAATCTGTAGTGGTAGTGGCAAAACTGCGGGCGATGGGCCACAGTAGGTGGCTGTAGAAGTCGTCATTGGTTGGGACGCGAGCGAGTGGTGGGTGATGGGTGGCTTTATCGCCGCTCCGACACATCATAGGGTAGGCGTGTATGTACTACGGTACTCACATCATGGGGTAGGCGTGTATGTACTACGGCCCTCACGTCAGCTTCGGTTGACGTTGAATAGGCATCCTCTTCGTCAGGGGTGGAGGCATTGATGAAGGTCTTCAAGTTCGTGAAGTGGCTGTTAATAAGGGCATCGGCTTTGGTCATCAAGTCCTTTTTGGGTAAACTATCGACTTTGAATATG
>NC_090740.1:91835162-91837662 GCF_036898095.1 Palaemon carinicauda
GACCTGGGAGAATCCAAACATAGATTAAGGTAATAAGGTAAGGCTTTCTATCTCTCTCTTTTTTTAATATGAATAAAATTGAAAGAATTGAAGAGACTAACTACAATTCGACGAATCGAGAATTTCTTTTTGTTAATATTTGAACGGAAGGATGCAGCCGCTCCATTAATTACAGATATTCCCCAGATGAGGTTTCCTGGGAATGAATAGTCCTGTACTAAAAGTAATTGTAAAGATTACTGCATAAATGTATTATATATGTTATCAGGGTGTTATCGGTGCATAATGCATATTCTCCTTATGAATTCAATTATAAGAAGAAAGTTGTTTCAAATACATAAGAATAGGTCGAAATAGCTCGAAATTTCCCCAGCTGTTTCCGTTACCCAGATCAGTGGATATAAGCAGTTCTAGGCCTGGTAAGTGCTGGGATTGGTGTATATTAAAAATTACGCATGTATGTTACATCTGTACTTTTCATATGGATAATATGTATATAATATGTGAATGAAGGACTACCCATAAGAATTGTTTGATAAAAGTTTAACTTCTCTCTCTCTCTCTCTCTCTCTCTCTCTCTCTCTCTCTCTCTCTCTCTCTCTCTCTCTCTATCGTCACATTGTTCTATTGTGTTGGGCTACCCAATTAGACGTGTGAGGGCTAATGGGTGTGTTCCCTAAAATCTGAAATTTATCTGTTGAGCTCAGTAGAAAATTGAAAAGGAAATTTTCTATCGAGTGAAAGAAATTACATTTCATTGCAAGAAACCAAAGCGAGTGAGAAAATAGAAAAATAAAGGTAATATATTAATATTAATTACTGATTGGAAAAAGTGCTTACTATCAAAATATTGGGTCTTTGACGGTGAACCTACCATTAATACAATATGAAACAATTCAAGATCTCTCTCTCTCTCTCTCTCTCTCTCTCTCTCTCTCTCTCTCTCTCTCTCTCTCTCTCTCTCTCTCTCTCACAAATTGATCACTCTTACATAATTTCCTTCAATTTACTCTCTAAAAACTGATGTGGCTTCCTCATTCAGAATGTGAGGATTTGAGTATTTAGTGCTTGATTATTCAATAAAAAACGAATAAATGAGAGGTTGGTTGAAGTGACATAGGTTTATTAGGGTGCTGAATTTGTGTTCGGGGAGATCTATATTAAATTTATGTAAATTTCAGTTCGCGATGGTTGGAATTAAACTATAATACAATAATTTGTGATATAAATTATATCTTACATATACTGTATGTCTTCTCACCCAGTTCATTGTTCAACAAGGTGGTTTTAACTGCACAAAATTCACAAAAGGGACACCTACATATTAAAAAGCCAAATTTCTTATCAAAACAAGATTCTCAGAGAACACATAGTCCGTGTTCTTCGATGATCCGGGCGTGCCACGGACAAGAAATTCTCATAAAATCGTACATTTACATTTCAACAATGGACTCTAAATTATAGACGCGTAACATTTAAATACCCTGATTTTGATCATTTTCTTTTACTGTTTCTTTTCTTTACTGCTATCGTTTTTCGGATTTATTTTTCTTTTCTTTCCGTGGTGTACGATATATTTTTCTATTTGCAGCTACTCCTTTGGTTAGAAATTTTGCATGTTTTTGCGTTTATTTTCAACATGCCACGTGGTAACCAGAAAAAGCTTCCATTAACACAGCTAACGCATTCTATATACAAAGAACCCGTCCCTGAAATTCCAATGATGGAGTCAGAAATAGCAACAGCTGGTTGCTGAAGATCAGCCACAAGGACTGTCCAGGCTTTTCATCTATGAAAGTAAAGGGAAGACAGGAAAACCTGCCCCCCCCCCCCTCCTCCCCACCAAAAAAAAAAAAAAAAAAAGAAAGAAATACTTGTGCGCAAGCAGTGCCTTCTACTGTCAACGCGGCATACTAATCAGCAAAAAAAAAAAAAAAAAAAAAAAAAAAAATGTATGGGGTTTTGGTATTTCGGAAGGTTCATGTTACAATAAAAGTTATCCAATAATTTATCTCCTATTATCCATCTAGTGATTTTCATAGGTATATATTAAATTGTTTTGATCATTAGACCGCTTATATTCTTTTCCATACCTATATATCTAGCTACTTGTTCATTTACAAACCACAAGTTAAAGTTAGGCTGCGTATTTCATGTAAATATGATATTGCAAATATAACTTACAGAATATGTGGAATATATGCATCCAAAATAGGACCTGTGCCTGACAATAAACTAGGATGGGAGAAGAAAAGTCATGGATGTTCTAATATTATCTTAGGCTTGTTAACATTCACATTTTCCGCTTACCATATAGAGCTATGGTCAAAAAGAGATGCTCTTATCTTTTCGGCATTTAATGGGATTTTTTCTTTAGAGGTACAATTACGTTGGTAAAATAAGGGCCTCTCAAAGTGGCCTCAGGATCTATTAGGGCCTGTTTTTATGTATAATTTCTGACTTTGATAAAGTACATATTCTGCAAGAAATAATCATATAT
>NC_090740.1:91842662-91845162 GCF_036898095.1 Palaemon carinicauda
AGTTGTGAAGTTCAATAGACCCATATAAAAAAAACCTGTTAGAATCACGAGATTATATGTTATGGTAATAATGCTGTATGTGCATATATATATATATATATATATATATATATATATATATATATATATATATATATATATATATATATATAAGTATGTATATTTATGTATATTTATGTATATGTGTATATATGTATATATATACATATGTATATGTATGTGTGTATATATATGTATCTATATGTATATGCATATATGTATATATGGAGGTATGTATATATATATATATATATATATATATATATATATATATATATATATATATATATATATATATATATATATATGTATATGTATATATATATATATATATATATATATATATATATATATATATATATATATATATATATATATATATATATATATATATACGTTAATCGTGTGTAAAAAAAAAAAACGTTTATATGTAAGTCTATGTATGTGCCTGTATATGTATACCAGTATATGTAAACGTATGTATATGTCTATGCATATATTATGCATGGTTGTGTATGAATGCCTCTCTGTGTATACGAATATATATATATATGTATTTTTATACATCTATATATAGATGTATTTTATATATACACAGTTTTTTTCATATGTATTTTTATAGATACGGTTAACGTTATCCATATAAATAAACTGTATTGAAAGTCAAAAACAAGAATTTACCGGTCACCAGAAATTGACCCTTTTTAGCAGGTGTCTAATAAGGTCGGATCTCCGCCCAGTATACACCTGACCATAGACCAGGTAGTTGGTATGGGATCGTCATTGTTCTGTGCGCCTCTATATGCATGTTCGTACGTTTACTTTCCCTATAAAATGTAAAGGAACCTCTCTCAATAAATCAGTCCTCTGAAGAAGTATTACGAAACTTGTCAGGACTTAATCATATATTTAGTATTTTCATTTTCCCTGTGGTTCTCCTGCATCTGAGCATCACGTTTTCCTGTGAGTTTTACGCATATATATATATATATATATATATATATATATATATATATATATATATATATATATATATATATATATATATATATATATATATATATATATATATATATATATATATATATATATATGAATGAATGCTAATATTACGTTATGATGTTGTTAAGCATATCAGACAGTTTTCTAATATTGTTCCATTCTCTTTTCAAGGGCTTTAATAGTTTGAGCATGTTCTTCGCACTCCTCAAAAGGGAATAGTTCAATAAATTTTCAAATTGGCTCCACAAGGCAACAGAAGAGTTTGGAAACTAAGTCCTACAAGGAATAAGACTATGCAGGGTTAATTAGGCGATGAAGAAGAAGTATTGATTTAAAACCTGAAGATAGCATGGGAAAGCAAATTCCCCTAGGAAGACGAAGGGTGGAGATATCTTCAGTAATCAAAATGAAATATGATCCTTCAATACCCTATCGTGATAGATTAAATGATAAATTCAATTTGACAAGAAACTGCCATTATAGTAGAAGTTTCCCTTTGAAAATGATATGGCTAAACAGGGAAGATTGATATGAGGAAATTATATCACGAACTTGGGTGAAAAAAAAAGAAAAAAAAAAAGACTGGACAGAAGACGATATATGAAATCTATTGTAAAATTTTAAAGAGTTTTGCTAGAAACCGTACATTTCTTTTACTCTTCTCTTTTCTATTATTTCCTTTCAAATTATTCATGATTCACCAGAACCGAAAACGACATGTAAAGACGTATTTTGGCGTATGTTTTTCGTTTATCCTAATAGGTAAAATCGATGACAGAAGAGACGGGACAACAACCAGAGTAGACTTAACAGGGTTTCATACAAGTAGGTCAGTAAAGTCAACAACATCGTGTTGAGGGAGGCAATATTCGCTCTTAATGGATGTCAAGAAACACGAAAGGGCTTCGATGAAATTGGATGGAGAGAAGAGCCTCTTAAATGGGCCTTTCGATAAGCGAATTATTTTATTATCGCCACAAAAGGCCTAAATAATATTTATTTACAAATATTATGATTCAATTCTCTTTATTTACATTTTATGTGCATTTCAAGGTAAAGAATTTCTCTCAATTTTAGTATGCATAGAATTTTCGTAAAACCGAGTAGATTTCATTAGGTCCTTTAGAATAAAATAAACCTTTTTTTTATTATTCCTCTTTTCTTTCATGATATTAAATTAAGAATAAAATAGGACTTTAGACAGGAAAATATAAACCAATAAAACCCATATATAATTTTTCTTTTTTTATAATATGTATCGCTATCCCTTCTATTATTCCCCATTTACCTCTGCGGATATATAATTAATAAGTGAAAAGCAAAAAAAAAAAAAAAAAAAAAAAAAAAAGAAACGAAAAAAAAAGGCCATCTATTCTTCATAGAAGTATACACTCATTGGTGCTCTGTTTCTTCATTGGTCAAAGTTTAAGTTGTGAAGTTCAATAGACCCATATAAAAA
>NC_090740.1:91850162-91885162 GCF_036898095.1 Palaemon carinicauda
ATGACATTTTGAAAAACCTAGCCAACGATAAAAATTTGATAATTACTCGTCCAGACAAAGGTAAAGGTACCGTTATCCTTGACAGACATGACTACGTACAAAAAATGAATGACATTTTAAACGACTCTTCAAAATTTACCAAAGTTGGGGACCCAGACCTTTACAATATTACTAAACCCGAAGATAAAATCAACAGATTTCTTAGAACACTAAAACAAACCAAAGCAATAGATGAAAATACGTATCAGGACCTTTTTGTAATAGGATCTACATATGGACTTATATACGGACTGCCAAAGATACACAAAGAAGGAATTCCTTTGAGACCCATCCTTTCTTCCATTAACACTGCTAGCTATAAACTCGCCAAATTTCTTGTCCCTTTACTCCAACCACTGACTCACAACAAATATACATTAATAAACTCGGCCTCCTTTAAAGATGACATTATCACGCAGGACTCAGATCTGTACATGGCGAGCTTTGACGTGGAATCTCTGTTTACAAATGTTCCCGTTGTCGAGACTATCAACATCATTTTAGACAGGCTATTTCCCACTGACGATTGCGGGTTCAACAATTTTAATAGAACTCAATTCAAGTTGCTTTTAGAATTAGCCGTGCTAGATACGCCCTTTGTTTTTAATAATACGGTTTTTAAGCAGACTGAGGGGATGGCCATGGGAAGCCCTCTAGGTCCTACTTTTGCAAACATATTTATGTGCTCCCTGGAGGAGCGAGCTTTAGATGTATGCCCACCTAATTTCCGCCCACTCTTTTATAGACGCTACATAGATGACACTTTCGCCTTGTTCAGATGTAATTACCATGCTGATACCTTTCTTGAGTTTTTAAACAACCAACACCAAAACATTAGATTTACGGTTGAAACAGAAACACAGAATTCACTTCCGTTCCTTGATGTGAGGATATCCGAGGACGAGTCTGGCTTTCATACTGGTATTTATAGAAAGAGCACCTTTACTGGCCTGGGGACCAATTTTTATAGCTCATGTTTTTTTAACTTTAAACTGAATTCCGTGTCAACTCTCCTCCATAGAGCCATTAATCTGACATCAAGCTGGTCTACCTTTCATACTGAAGTGACTTTCCTTGCTGATTACTTTAAGGATAATTATTTCCCTCCAGCAATTTTTCATAGATCCCTTAATAAGCTACTTAATCTGAAATTCAATCCAACCCCAATAGTCCACAATGTCCCCAAGCTCCGTATGTTTGCTAGATTTCCCTTTCTCCATAATAATAAATTTAGGAAAAAATGCATTAACCTATTCAGTGAGCAATTGCCTGCCCTTAATTTAAAACTCATTCCTATAAACCCTCGAACTATCGGCTCACTCTTCCAAGTCAAAGATAAGATCAGCCCCCTGTTTGCCTCCGGTGTCGTTTATAAGTATAATTGTCCCAGATGTGATCTTGGCACTTACATCGGTGCACCAGGAGGCTGCTAAAAGTCCGAATTTCCTCTCATCAGGGAATTAGCTATAGAACTGTTTGTCGACTATCAAATCCAGAACAATCTAACATAAGAAATCACAGTAAAATTTGCAAAACACACATAGATACCAGTCATTTTAATATAATAGGAAGAACACGACATATAGACGAACTAACCACCCTTGAATCAATAATGATTAAGTTAACTGTACCTTCTCTCAACCACCAGTCGTCTTCCACCCAATTGTTTATTGCCTAATTACCTGTTGTTTTGTTTACACTCCCTTCCATAACAATTTTTCATGTCAGTTCTCCTTACGCTACCGCTGTGGGTAGGTGTCTTGTTCGTTCTATTATTATTATTATTATTATTATTATTATTATTATTATTATTATTATTATTATTATTATGATATATTTTTCTATTATTATTATTATTATAATTATTATTGAATTAATTTGTTTCTCTATATTCGCTCCAAACCCTTTCACTGTTGTTCTGTGTTTCTGTTTTTGCTCTGTTTTTATTCTTAATTTATTAAAAAGCTTTTTAATTTTGGTGTTGGTAAACGTTGTGTGTATCTTTGTACTTATACACAATTGATTTTTAATTGTTTCAGCCTGGAAAATGTATCAAGCTGATACGAAACGTCGGCGCAAATAAATGGATATAAACAAACAGAACGCGTCTCCCTACTCCAATATGTTTATGCTAGAGTAATTGCTCCTGTCTCCATACTTTTATGCTGGATTGACATGCTGGACTACGATTCGCTGGCACCATGACTTTCGGAAGCTTCCTCTTTGCCGCCCTGTTTCTCCTCCGTCTTCGTTCCCGAGGAGTGGAGGATTTCCACTCGCTAATACGAACGAGATACGATCCACAGCTTTTAGCCAACTGCCGTTCCTTGGAGAAACACACCAAGAAATACAACAAAATCAACCTCGACCTCAACTTTTTGAGATATTGTCAATTCAATAATATAGTGCCTAAGTTTATAAAGTTCAAAGTTTACAAAGCCTCCCTGTACAGCTCTGAGTTCTACACTGATGCTACTAGGAACCTCCTTGAGCTGGAAATACGTTTAAAGACCAAGGAACTTCATCGCGCACATGACCAAATGACGAGATTCAGGACTGGTGTACTCAATTCACTGACATTATTGGACTCTATCATTTTTAACCATTTATTTAATAAGGCTATTTCCTCCTTTGTTCGGACCGTTGAAGATAGACATTTCAGAAAACTTCGAAATTTAGGCATTACCGTTCCTTTATTTAATAATAAAATTAATTCTGTGTTCAATTTTTCCAAACAAATACTTTCAAAAAGAGAGGAATTCCTACTGTCCTTAGGATTAGACTTTTGCCTTCCCAACTATCGCCCAAATTATCAGCAATTCCTTTTGCCTCTCGAGATACTTTTTCAGAGAATAATTAAACTTCCCTTTTGCAAAAATATAGAGTTTTTAAGATCACAATTCTCAGCCCTCACCCACAGCTCTTTTAATAATCCTAAAACTAGATGGGCTCCTTTTTTTACCAAGAATGATTATGACATTTTGAAAAACCTAGCCAACGATAAAAATTTGATAATTACTCGTCCAGACAAAGGTAAAGGTACCGTTATCCTTGACAGACATGACTACGTACAAAAAATGAATGACATTTTAAACGACTCTTCAAAATTTACCAAAGTTGGGGACCCAGACCTTTACAATATTACTAAACCCGAAGATAAAATCAACAGATTTCTTAGAACACTAAAACAAACCAAAGCAATAGATGAAAATACGTATCAGGACCTTTTTGTAATTGGATCTACATATGGACTTATGTACGGACTGCCAAAGATACACAAAGAAGGAATTCCTTTGAGACCCATCCTTTCTTCCATTAACACTGCTAGCTATAAACTCGCCAAATTTCTTGTCCCTTTACTCCAACCACTGACTCACAACAAATATACATTAATAAACTCGGCCTCCTTTAAAGATGACATTATCACGCAGGACTCAGATCTGTACATGGCGAGCTTTGACGTGGAATCTCTGTTTACAAATGTTCCCGTTGTCGAGACTATCAACATCATTTTAGACAGGCTATTTCCCACTGACGATTGCGGGTTCAACAATTTTAATAGAACTCAATTCAAGTTGCTTTTAGAATTAGCCGTGCTGGATACGCCCTTTGTTTTTAATAATACGGTTTTTAAGCAGACTGAGGGGATGGCCATGGGAAGCCCTCTAGGTCCTACTTTTGCAAACATATTTATGTGCTCCCTGGAGGAGCGAGCTTTAGATGTATGCCCACCTAATTTCCGCCCACTCTTTTATAGACGCTACATAGATGACACTTTCGCCTTGTTCAGATGTAATTACCATGCTGATACCTTTCTTGAGTTTTTAAACAACCAACACCAAAACATTAGATTTACGGTTGAAACAGAAACACAGAATTCACTTCCGTTCCTTGATGTGAGGATATCCGAGGACGAGTCTGGCTTTCATACTGGTATTTATAGAAAGAGCACCTTTACTGGCCTGGGGACCAATTTTTATAGCTCATGTTTTTTTAACTTTAAACTGAATTCCGTGTCAACTCTCCTCCATAGAGCCATTAATCTGACATCAAGCTGGTCTACCTTTCATACTGAAGTGACTTTCCTTGCTGATTACTTTAAGGATAATTATTTCCCTCCAGCAATTTTTCATAGATCCCTTAATAAGCTACTTAATCTGAAATTCAATCCAACCCCAATAGTCCACAATGTCCCCAAGCTCCGTATGTTTGCTAGATTTCCCTTTCTCCATAATAATAAATTTAGGAAAAAATGCATTAACCTATTCAGTGAGCAATTGCCTGCCCTTAATTTAAAACTCATTCCTATAAACCCTCGAACTATCGGCTCACTCTTCCAAGTCAAAGATAAGATCAGCCCCCTGTTTGCCTCCGGTGTCGTTTATAAGTATAATTGTCCCAGATGTGATCTTGGCACTTACATCGGTGCACCAGGAGGCTGCTAAAAGTCCGAATTTCCTCTCATCAGGGAATTAGCTATAGAACTGTTTGTCGACTATCAAATCCAGAACAATCTAACATAAGAAATCACAGTAAAATTTGCAAAACACACATAGATACCAGTCATTTTAATATAATAGGAAGAACACGACATATAGACGAACTAACCACCCTTGAATCAATAATGATTAAGTTAACTGTACCTTCTCTCAACCACCAGTCGTCTTCCACCCAATTGTTTATTGCCTAATTACCTGTTGTTTTGTTTACACTCCCTTCCATAACAATTTTTCATGTCAGTTCTCCTTACGCTACCGCTGTGGGTAGGTGTCTTGTTCGTTCTATTATTATTATTATTATTATTATTATTATTATTATTATTATTATTATTATTATGATATATTTTTCTATTATTATTATTATTATAATTATTATTGAATTAATTTGTTTCTCTATATTCGCTCCAAACCCTTTCACTGTTGTTCTGTGTTTCTGTTTTTGCTCTGTTTTTATTCTTAATTTATTAAAAAGCTTTTTAATTTTGGTGTTGGTAAACGTTGTGTGTATCTTTGTACTTATACACAATTGATTTTTAATTGTTTCAGCCTGGAAAATGTATCAAGCTGATACGAAACGTCGGCGCAAATAAATGGATATAAACAAACAGAACGCGTCTCCCTACTCCAATATGTTTATGCTAGAGTAATTGCTCCTGTCTCCATACTTTTATGCTGGATTGACATGCTGGACTACGATTCGCTGGCACCATGACTTTCGGAAGCTTCCTCTTTGCCGCCCTGTTTCTCCTCCGTCTTCGTTCCCGAGGAGTGGAGGATTTCCACTCGCTAATACGAACGAGATACGATCCACAGCTTTTAGCCAACTGCCGTTCCTTGGAGAAACACACCAAGAAATACAACAAAATCAACCTCGACCTCAACTTTTTGAGATATTGTCAATTCAATAATATAGTGCCTAAGTTTATAAAGTTCAAAGTTTACAAAGCCTCCCTGTACAGCTCTGAGTTCTACACTGATGCTACTAGGAACCTCCTTGAGCTGGAAATACGTTTAAAGACCAAGGAACTTCATCGCGCACATGACCAAATGACGAGATTCAGGACTGGTGTACTCAATTCACTGACATTATTGGACTCTATCATTTTTAACCATTTATTTAATAAGGCTATTTCCTCCTTTGTTCGGACCTTTGAAGATAGACATTTCAGAAAACTTCGAAATTTAGGCATTACCGTTCCTTTATTTAATAATAAAATTAATTCTGTGTTCAATTTTTCCAAACAAATACTTTCAAAAAGAGAGGAATTCCTACTGTCCTTAGGATTAGACTTTTGCCTTCCCAACTATCGCCCAAATTATCAGCAATTCTTTTTGCCTCTCGAGATACTTTTTCAGAGAATAATTAAACTTCCCTTTTGCAAAAATATAGAGTTTTTAAGATCACAATTCTCAGCCCTCACCCACAGCTCTTTTAATAATCCTAAAACTAGATGGGCTCCTTTTTTTACCAAGAATGATTATGACATTTTGAAAAACCTAGCCAACGATAAAAATTTGATAATTACTCGTCCAGACAAAGGTAAAGGTACCGTTATCCTTGACAGACATGACTACGTACAAAAAATGAATGACATTTTAAACGACTCTTCAAAATTTACCAAAGTTGGGGACCCAGACCTTTACAATATTACTAAACCCGAAGATAAAATCAACAGATTTCTTAGAACACTAAAACAAACCAAAGCAATAGATGAAAATACGTATCAGGACCTTTTTGTAATAGGATCTACATATGGACTTATGTACGGACTGCCAAAGATACACAAAGAAGGAATTCCTTTGAGACCCATCCTTTCTTCCATTAACACTGCTAGCTATAAACTCGCCAAATTTCTTGTCCCTTTACTCCAACCACTGACTCACAACAAATATACATTAATAAACTCGGCCTCCTTTAAAGATGACATTATCACGCAGGACTCAGATCTGTACATGGCGAGCTTTGACGTGGAATCTCTGTTTACAAATGTTCCCGTTGTCGAGACTATCAACATCATTTTAGACAGGCTATTTCCCACTGACGATTGCGGGTTCAACAATTTTAATAGAACTCAATTCAAGTTGCTTTTAGAATTAGCCGTGCTGGATACGCCCTTTGTTTTTAATAATACGGTTTTTAAGCAGACTGAGGGGATGGCCATGGGAAGCCCTCTAGGTCCTACTTTTGCAAACATATTTATGTGCTCCCTGGAGGAGCGAGCTTTAGATGTATGCCCACCTAATTTCCGCCCACTCTTTTATAGACGCTACATAGATGACACTTTCGCCTTGTTCAGATGTAATTACCATGCTGATACCTTTCTTGAGTTTTTAAACAACCAACACCAAAACATTAGATTTACGGTTGAAACAGAAACACAGAATTCACTTCCGTTCCTTGATGTGAGGATATCCGAGGACGAGTCTGGCTTTCATACTGGTATTTATAGAAAGAGCACCTTTACTGGCCTGGGGACCAATTTTTATAGCTCATGTTTTTTTAACTTTAAACTGAATTCCGTGTCAACTCTCCTCCATAGAGCCATTAATCTGACATCAAGCTGGTCTACCTTTCATACTGAAGTGACTTTCCTTGCTGATTACTTTAAGGATAATTATTTCCCTCCAGCAATTTTTCATAGATCCCTTAATAAGCTACTTAATCTGAAATTCAATCCAACCCCAATAGTCCACAATGTCCCCAAGCTCCGTATGTTTGCTAGATTTCCCTTTCTCCATAATAATAAATTTAGGAAAAAATGCATTAACCTATTCAGTGAGCAATTGCCTGCCCTTAATTTAAAACTCATTCCTATAAACCCTCGAACTATCGGCTCACTCTTCCAAGTCAAAGATAAGATCAGCCCCCTGTTTGCCTCCGGTGTCGTTTATAAGTATAATTGTCCCAGATGTGATCTTGGCACTTACATCGGTGCACCAGGAGGCTGCTAAAAGTCCGAATTTCCTCTCATCAGGGAATTAGCTATAGAACTGTTTGTCGACTATCAAATCCAGAACAATCTAACATAAGAAATCACAGTAAAATTTGCAAAACACACATAGATACCAGTCATTTTAATATAATAGGAAGAACACGACATATAGACGAACTAACCACCCTTGAATCAATAATGATTAAGTTAACTGTACCTTCTCTCAACCACCAGTCGTCTTCCACCCAATTGTTTATTGCCTAATTACCTGTTGTTTTGTTTACACTCCCTTCCATAACAATTTTTCATGTCAGTTCTCCTTACGCTACCGCTGTGGGTAGGTGTCTTGTTCGTTCTATTATTATTATTATTATTATTATTATTATTATTATTATTATTATTATTATTATGATATATTTTTCTATTATTATTATTATTATAATTATTATTGAATTAATTTGTTTCTCTATATTCGCTCCAAACCCTTTCACTGTTGTTCTGTGTTTCTGTTTTTGCTCTGTTTTTATTCTTAATTTATTAAAAAGCTTTTTAATTTTGGTGTTGGTAAACGTTGTGTGTATCTTTGTACTTATACACAATTGATTTTTAATTGTTTCAGCCTGGAAAATGTATCAAGCTGATACGAAACGTCGGCGCAAATAAATGGATATAAACAAACAGAACGCGTCTCCCTACTCCAATATGTTTATGCTAGAGTAATTGCTCCTGTCTCCATACTTTTATGCTGGATTGACATGCTGGACTACGATTCGCTGGCACCATGACTTTCGGAAGCTTCCTCTTTGCCGCCCTGTTTCTCCTCCGTCTTCGTTCCCGAGGAGTGGAGGATTTCCACTCGCTAATACGAACGAGATACGATCCACAGCTTTTAGCCAACTGCCGTTCCTTGGAGAAACACACCAAGAAATACAACAAAATCAACCTCGACCTCAACTTTTTGAGATATTGTCAATTCAATAATATAGTGCCTAAGTTTATAAAGTTCAAAGTTTACAAAGCCTCCCTGTACAGCTCTGAGTTCTACACTGATGCTACTAGGAACCTCCTTGAGCTGGAAATACGTTTAAAGACCAAGGAACTTCATCGCGCACATGACCAAATGACGAGATTCAGGACTGGTGTACTCAATTCACTGACATTATTGGACTCTATCATTTTTAACCATTTATTTAATAAGGCTATTTCCTCCTTTGTTCGGACCTTTGAAGATAGACATTTCAGAAAACTTCGAAATTTAGGCATTACCGTTCCTTTATTTAATAATAAAATTAATTCTGTGTTCAATTTTTCCAAACAAATACTTTCAAAAAGAGAGGAATTCCTACTGTCCTTAGGATTAGACTTTTGCCTTCCCAACTATCGCCCAAATTATCAGCAATTCTTTTTGCCTCTCGAGATACTTTTTCAGAGAATAATTAAACTTCCCTTTTGCAAAAATATAGAGTTTTTAAGATCACAATTCTCAGCCCTCACCCACAGCTCTTTTAATAATCCTAAAACTAGATGGGCTCCTTTTTTTACCAAGAATGATTATGACATTTTGAAAAACCTAGCCAACGATAAAAATTTGATAATTACTCGTCCAGACAAAGGTAAAGGTACCGTTATCCTTGACAGACATGACTACGTACAAAAAATGAATGACATTTTAAACGACTCTTCAAAATTTACCAAAGTTGGGGACCCAGACCTTTACAATATTACTAAACCCGAAGATAAAATCAACAGATTTCTTAGAACACTAAAACAAACCAAAGCAATAGATGAAAATACGTATCAGGACCTTTTTGTAATAGGATCTACATATGGACTTATGTACGGACTGCCAAAGATACACAAAGAAGGAATTCCTTTGAGACCCATCCTTTCTTCCATTAACACTGCTAGCTATAAACTCGCCAAATTTCTTGTCCCTTTACTCCAACCACTGACTCACAACAAGTATACATTAATAAACTCGGCCTCCTTTAAAGATGACATTATCACGCAGGACTCAGATCTGTACATGGCGAGCTTTGACGTGGAATCTCTGTTTACAAATGTTCCCGTTGTCGAGACTATCAACATCATTTTAGACAGGCTATTTCCCACTGACGATTGCGGGTTCAACAATTTTAATAGAACTCAATTCAAGTTGCTTTTAGAATTAGCCGTGCTGGATACGCCCTTTGTTTTTAATAATACGGTTTTTAAGCAGACTGAGGGGATGGCCATGGGAAGCCCTCTAGGTCCTACTTTTGCAAACATATTTATGTGCTCCCTGGAGGAGCGAGCTTTAGATGTATGCCCACCTAATTTCCGCCCACTCTTTTATAGACGCTACATAGATGACACTTTCGCCTTGTTCAGATGTAATTACCATGCTGATACCTTTCTTGAGTTTTTAAACAACCAACACCAAAACATTAGATTTACGGTTGAAACAGAAACACAGAATTCACTTCCGTTCCTTGATGTGAGAATATCCGAGGACGAGTCTGGCTTTCATACTGGTATTTATAGAAAGAGCACCTTTACTGGCCTGGGGACCAATTTTTATAGCTCATGTTTTTTTAACTTTAAACTGAATTCCGTGTCAACTCTCCTCCATAGAGCCATTAATCTGACATCAAGCTGGTCTACCTTTCATACTGAAGTGACTTTCCTTGCTGATTACTTTAAGGATAATTATTTCCCTCCAGCAATTTTTCATAGATCCCTTAATAAGCTACTTAATCTGAAATTCAATCCAACCCCAATAGTCCACAATGTCCCCAAGCTCCGTATGTTTGCTAGATTTCCCTTTCTCCATAATAATAAATTTAGGAAAAAATGCATTAACCTATTCAGTGAGCAATTGCCTGCCCTTAATTTAAAACTCATTCCTATAAACCCTCGAACTATCGGCTCACTCTTCCAAGTCAAAGATAAGATCAGCCCCCTGTTTGCCTCCGGTGTCGTTTATAAGTATAATTGTCCCAGATGTGATCTTGGCACTTACATCGGTGCACCAGGAGGCTGCTAAAAGTCCGAATTTCCTCTCATCAGGGAATTAGCTATAGAACTGTTTGTCGACTATCAAATCCAGAACAATCTAACATAAGAAATCACAGTAAAATTTGCAAAACACACATAGATACCAGTCATTTTAATATAATAGGAAGAACACGACATATAGACGAACTAACCACCCTTGAATCAATAATGATTAAGTTAACTGTACCTTCTCTCAACCACCAGTCGTCTTCTACCCAATTGTTTATTGCCTAATTACCTGTTGTTTTGTTTACACTCCCTTCCATAACAATTTTTCATGTCAGTTCTCCTTACGCTACCGCTGTGGGTAGGTGTCTTGTTCGTTCTATTATTATTATTATTATTATTATTATTATTATTATTATTATTATTATTATTATTATTATTATTATTATTATGATATATTTTTCTATTATTATTATTATTATAATTATTATTGAATTAATTTGTTTCTCTATATTCGCTCCAAACCCTTTCACTGTTGTTCTGTGTTTCTGTTTTTGCTCTGTTTTTATTCTTAATTTATTAAAAAGCTTTTTAATTTTGGTGTTGGTAAACGTTGTGTGTATCTTTGTACTTATACACAATTGATTTTTAATTGTTTCAGCCTGGAAAATGTATCAAGCTGATACGAAACGTCGGCGCATATAAATGGATATAAACAAACAGAACGCGTCTCCCTACTCCAATATGTTTATGCTAGAGTAATTGCTCCTGTCTCCATACTTTTATGCTGGATTGACATGCTGGACTACGATTCGCTGGCACCATGACTTTCAGAAGCTTCCTCTTTGCCGCCCTGTTTCTCCTCCGTCTTCGTTCCCGAGGAGTGGAGGATTTCCACTCGCTAATACGAACGAGATACGATCCACAGCTTTTAGCCAACTGCCGTTCCTTGGAGAAACACACCAAGAAATACAACAAAATCAACCTCGACCTCAACTTTTTGAGATATTGTCAATTCAATAATATAGTGCCTAAGTTTATAAAGTTCAAAGTTTACAAAGCCTCCCTGTACAGCTCTGAGTTCTACACTGATGCTACTAGGAACCTCCTTGAGCTGGAAATACGTTTAAAGACCAAGGAACTTCATCGCGCACATGACCAAATGACGAGATTCAGGACTGGTGTACTCAATTCACTGACATTATTGGACTCTATCATTTTTAACCATTTATTTAATAAGGCTATTTCCTCCTTTGTTCGGACCGTTGAAGATAGACCTTTCAGAAAACTTCGAAATTTAGGCATTACCGTTCCTTTATTTAATAATAAAATTAATTCTGTGTTCAATTTTTCCAAACAAATACTTTCAAAAAGAGAGGAATTCCTACTGTCCTTAGGATTAGACTTTTGCCTTCCCAACTATCGCCCAAATCATCAGCAATTCTTTTTGCCTCTCGAGATACTTTTTCAGAGAATAATTAAACTTCCCTTTTGCAAAAATATAGAGTTTTTAAGATCACAATTCTCAGCCCTCACCCACAGCTCTTTTAATAATCCTAAAACTAGATGGGCTCCTTTTTTTACCAAGAATGATTATGACATTTTGAAAAACCTAGCCAACGATAAAAATTTGATAATTACTCGTCCAGACAAAGGTAAAGGTACCGTTATCCTTGACAGACATGACTACGTACAAAAAATGAATGACATTTTAAACGACTCTTCAAAATTTACCAAAGTTGGGGACCCAGACCTTTACAATATTACTAAACCCGAAGATAAAATCAACAGATTTCTTAGAACACTAAAACAAACCAAAGCAATAGATGAAAATACGTATCAGGACCTTTTTGTAATAGGATCTACATATGGACTTATGTACGGACTGCCAAAGATACACAAAGAAGGAATTCCTTTGAGACCCATCCTTTCTTCCATTAACACTGCTAGCTATAAACTCGCCAAATTTCTTGTCCCTTTACTCCAACCACTGACTCACAACAAATATACATTAATAAACTCGGCCTCCTTTAAAGATGACATTATCACGCAGGACTCAGATCTGTACATGGCGAGCTTTGACGTGGAATCTCTGTTTACAAATGTTCCCGTTGTCGAGACTATCAACATCATTTTAGACAGGCTATTTCCCACTGACGATTGCGGGTTCAACAATTTTAATAGAACTCAATTCAAGTTGCTTTTAGAATTAGCCGTGCTGGATACGCCCTTTGTTTTTAATAATACGGTTTTTAAGCAGACTGAGGGGATGGCCATGGGAAGCCCTCTAGGTCCTACTTTTGCAAACATATTTATGTGCTCCCTGGAGGAGCGAGCTTTAGATGTATGCCCACCTAATTTCCGCCCACTCTTTTATAGACGCTACATAGATGACACTTTCGCCTTGTTCAGATGTAATTACCATGCTGATACCTTTCTTGAGTTTTTAAACAACCAACACCAAAACATTAGATTTACGGTTGAAACAGAAACACAGAATTCACTTCCGTTCCTTGATGTGAGGATATCCGAGGACGAGTCTGGCTTTCATACTGGTATTTATAGAAAGAGCACCTTTACTGGCCTGGGGACCAATTTTTATAGCTCATGTTTTTTTAACTTTAAACTGAATTCCGTGTCAACTCTCCTCCATAGAGCCATTAATCTGACATCAAGCTGGTCTACCTTTCATACTGAAGTGACTTTCCTTGCTGATTACTTTAAGGATAATTATTTCCCTCCAGCAATTTTTCATAGATCCCTTAATAAGCTACTTAATCTGAAATTCAATCCAACCCCAATAGTCCACAATGTCCCCAAGCTCCGTATGTTTGCTAGATTTCCCTTTCTCCATAATAATAAATTTAGGAAAAAATGCATTAACCTATTCAGTGAGCAATTGCCTGCCCTTAATTTGAAACTCATTCCTATAAACCCTCGAACTATCGGCTCACTCTTCCAAGTCAAAGATAAGATCAGCCCCCTGTTTGCCTCCGGTGTCGTTTATAAGTATAATTGTCCCAGATGTGATCTTGGCACTTACATCGGTGCACCAGGAGGCTGCTAAAAGTCCGAATTTCCTCTCATCAGGGAATTAGCTATAGAACTGGTTGTCGACTATCAAATCCAGAACAATCTAACATAAGAAATCACAGTAAAATTTGCAAAACACACATAGATACCAGTCATTTTAATATAATAGGAATAACACGACATATAGACGAACTAACCACCCTTGAATCAATAATGATTAAGTTAACTGTACCTTCTCTCAACCACCAGTCGTCTTCCACCCAATTGTTTATTGCCTAATTACCTGTTGTTTTGTTTACACTCCCTTCCATAACAATTTTTCATGTCAGTTCTCCTTACGCTACCGCTGTGGGTAGGTGTCTTGTTCGTTCTATTATTATTATTATTATTATTATTATTATTATTATTATTATTATTATTATTATTATTATTATTATTATTATTATTATGATATATTTTTCTATTATTATTATTATTATAATTATTATTGAATTAATTTGTTTCTCTATATTCGCTCCAAACCCTTTCACTGTTGTTCTGTGTTTCTGTTTTTGCTCTGTTTTTATTCTTAATTTATTAAAAAGCTTTTTAATTTTGGTGTTGGTAAACGTTGTGTGTATCTTTGTACTTATACACAATTGATTTTTAATTGTTTCAGCCTGGAAAATGTATCAAGCTGATACGAAACGTCGGCGCAAATAAATGGATATAAACAAACAGAACGCGTCTCCCTACTCCAATATGTTTATGCTAGAGTAATTGCTCCTGTCTCCATACTTTTATGCTGGATTGACATGCTGGACTACGATTCGCTGGCACCATGACTTTCGGAAGCTTCCTCTTTGCCGCCCTGTTTCTCCTCCGTCTTCGTTCCCGAGGAGTGGAGGATTTCCACTCGCTAATACGAACGAGATACGATCCACAGCTTTTAGCCAACTGCCGTTCCTTGGAGAAACACACCAAGAAATACAACAAAATCAACCTCGACCTCAACTTTTTGAGATATTGTCAATTCAATAATATAGTGCCTAAGTTTATAAAGTTCAAAGTTTACAAAGCCTCCCTGTACAGCTCTGAGTTCTACACTGATGCTACTAGGAACCTCCTTGAGCTGGAAATACGTTTAAAGACCAAGGAACTTCATCGCGCACATGACCAAATGACGAGATTCAGGACTGGTGTACTCAATTCACTGACATTATTGGACTCTATCATTTTTAACCATTTATTTAATAAGGCTATTTCCTCCTTTGTTCGGACCTTTGAAGATAGACATTTCAGAAAACTTCGAAATTTAGGCATTACCGTTCCTTTATTTAATAATAAAATTAATTCTGTGTTCAATTTTTCCAAACAAATACTTTCAAAAAGAGAGGAATTCCTACTGTCCTTAGGATTAGACTTTTGCCTTCCCAACTATCGCCCAAATTATCAGCAATTCTTTTTGCCTCTCGAGATACTTTTTCAGAGAATAATTAAACTTCCCTTTTGCAAAAATATAGAATTTTTAAGATCACAATTCTCAGCCCTCACCCACAGCTCTTTTAATAATCCTAAAACTAGATGGGCTCCTTTTTTTACCAAGAATGATTATGACATTTTGAAAAACCTAGCCAACGATAAAAATTTGATAATTACTCGTCCAGACAAAGGTAAAGGTACCGTTATCCTTGACAGACATGACTACGTACAAAAAATGAATGACATTTTAAACGACTCTTCAAAATTTACCAAAGTTGGGGACCCAGACCTTTACAATATTACTAAACCCGAAGATAAAATCAACAGATTTCTTAGAACACTAAAACAAACCAAAGCAATAGATGAAAATACGTATCAGGACCTTTTTGTAATAGGATCTACATATGGACTTATGTACGGACTGCCAAAGATACACAAAGAAGGAATTCCTTTGAGACCCATCCTTTCTTCCATTAACACTGCTAGCTATAAACTCGCCAAATTTCTTGTCCCTTTACTCCAACCACTGACTCACAACAAATATACATTAATAAACTCGGCCTCCTTTAAAGATGACATTATCACGCAGGACTCAGATCTGTACATGGCGAGCTTTGACGTGGAATCTCTGTTTACAAATGTTCCCGTTGTCGAGACTATCAACATCATTTTAGACAGGCTATTTCCCACTGACGATTGCGGGTTCAACAATTTTAATAGAACTCAATTCAAGTTGCTTTTAGAATTAGCCGTGCTGGATACGCCCTTTGTTTTTAATAATACGGTTTTTAAGCAGACTGAGGGGATGGCCATGGGAAGCCCTCTAGGTCCTACTTTTGCAAACATATTTATGTGCTCCCTGGAGGAGCGAGCTTTAGATGTATGCCCACCTAATTTCCGCCCACTCTTTTATAGACGCTACATAGATGACACTTTCGCCTTGTTCAGATGTAATTACCATGCTGATACCTTTCTTGAGTTTTTAAACAACCAACACCAAAACATTAGATTTACGGTTGAAACAGAAACACAGAATTCACTTCCGTTCCTTGATGTGAGGATATCCGAGGACGAGTCTGGCTTTCATACTGGTATTTATAGAAAGAGCACCTTTACTGGCCTGGGGACCAATTTTTATAGCTCATGTTTTTTTAACTTTAAACTGAATTCCGTGTCAACTCTCCTCCATAGAGCCATTAATCTGACATCAAGCTGGTCTACCTTTCATACTGAAGTGACTTTCCTTGCTGATTACTTTAAGGATAATTATTTCCCTCCAGCAATTTTTCATAGATCCCTTAATAAGCTACTTAATCTGAAATTCAATCCAACCCCAATAGTCCACAATGTCCCCAAGCTCCGTATGTTTGCTAGATTTCCCTTTCTCCATAATAATAAATTTAGGAAAAAATGCATTAACCTATTCAGTGAGCAATTGCCTGCCCTTAATTTGAAACTCATTCCTATAAACCCTCGAACTATCGGCTCACTCTTCCAAGTCAAAGATAAGATCAGCCCCCTGTTTGCCTCCGGTGTCGTTTATAAGTATAATTGTCCCAGATGTGATCTTGGCACTTACATCGGTGCACCAGGAGGCTGCTAAAAGTCCGAATTTCCTCTCATCAGGGAATTAGCTATAGAACTGGTTGTCGACTATCAAATCCAGAACAATCTAACATAAGAAATCACAGTAAAATTTGCAAAACACACATAGATACCAGTCATTTTAATATAATAGGAAGAACACGACATATAGACGAACTAACCACCCTTGAATCAATAATGATTAAGTTAACTGTACCTTCTCTCAACCACCAGTCGTCTTCCACCCAATTGTTTATTGCCTAATTACCTGTTGTTTTGTTTACACTCCCTTCCATAACAATTTTTCATGTCAGTTCTCCTTACGCTACCGCTGTGGGTAGGTGTCTTGTTCGTTCTATTATTATTATTATTATTATTATTATTATTATTATTATTATTATTATTATTATTATTATTATTATTATTATTATTATTATGATATATTTTTCTATTATTATTATTATTATAATTATTATTGAATTAATTTGTTTCTCTATATTCGCTCCAAACCCTTTCACTGTTGTTCTGTGTTTCTGTTTTTGCTCTGTTTTTATTCTTAATTTATTAAAAAGCTTTTTAATTTTGGTGTTGGTAAACGTTGTGTGTATCTTTGTACTTATACACAATTGATTTTTAATTGTTTCAGCCTGGAAAATGTATCAAGCTGATACGAAACGTCGGCGCAAATAAATGGATATAAACAAACAGAACGCGTCTCCCTACTCCAATATGTATATATATATATATATATATATATATATATATATATATATATATATATATATATATATATATATATATATATATATATATATATATATATATATATATATATATATATATAAACAAATAAATAAATAAATAAATAAATAAATAAGTAAATAAATATATATATATATATATATATATATATATATATATATATATATATATATATATATATATATATATATATATATATATATATATATATAAGAAAAAAATCAGGCTATATATCAATTTACTGAGATCAGTGTATGGGCATGATTCTTGGTACGGAAATGAAACAATTTCCTACAGATTTTTTTAGATTTGAGAAAAAGAAACCCTCAGAAGAATATTGCGGGTTAAATGACAGGAAAGGTCTAGAAAAAAAAACTATAAGAGATATTCCTCGATTGTCATATGTGGATTGAATCATGGTGAAGGGCAGATGGAGAAGGTTTGGGCATGCTATCTGCATTTCTCAATCAAAATTAGTTCATCAGACTTTCAACAGGGCTACACAAGGCACTAGAAGAGTTGGACGTCCAAGACCTACATGGCTGAAGACTATGGAACGTGAAGTAGGAAATAACGATTGGAGAAGTATTGATTCAAAAGCTCAAGAGAGAGACGAGAGGTGAAATCTAACGATAGCCCTTTGCGTCAGTGGGCGTGGGAGGAGAAGATAATGATGAAGATGATGATGATGATAATATGTATATATATATATATATATATATATATATATATATATATATATATATATATATATATATATATATATATATATATATATATATATATATGAATGCACTTCTGATATATATGAATCGTAATTTCCTTGTAGGATTTCCTTGAAGATAACTATTTGTATTTTGTTGAAACTGATGATAATATAAGTAGAATAAATTGAGCAGCATATTAATGTGGTCTGCCCTTTTCTTAGGAAAAAAAATTAGTCTAAAAGAATTGAAACAGTCTAAAAATCAGGAAAAAAATATATTCAATGACTATTGATTTCATAAATGCTGCAGTATATTATAAAACACACAGACACACACAGATATATATATATATATATATATATATATATATATATATATATATATATATATATATATATATATATATATATATGTGTGTGTGTGTGTGTGTGTGTGTGTGTGTGTATGTGTTTAAAAAATAAAACGGAAAAAGAACATCTTGAGTGAGGAAGCAAGTGGAGAATATTTTTATTTAAATGTTAGAGTGGGACTTAATTAGTCCAGGGAAGTCTCCCTACGTCAGTTACTCAAAGATCAACAGAGGAGGATAAGGAGTTCTTACACTCGGGGGACAAACACCCTGCTAATAACTTTACTGACGTTGTTTACTGACCCTCAATCTTGAAGTAAAAAGGAAATTCTAATGTCCAGAGACCGGATAACTCCACACGTGAAAATAAAAGTAAATTAATCGCCTACTCTAACTTTGTCAGGTTTATAGTCATCTGCACTCTTCGGCTCTTTTTCGGCTCCGTCCCAGTGAGATGATGGACATGAATCTTATGTTAAATAATTAGAGAAACTAACAAAAATGGGAGCAGTGGAGTGAGAAAGTATAAAGTAAAGTTAAATTGGGATATTCACCTTCAAAGCACTAAGTTAAAGAGCGCACACTCTCTGATACCAACTTACCTATATCTACAGTGGGTTACTTTCAACATCTTAGGTGCTTCTGACCCCTCATCTAGAATAAATTAGTAAATTCATATAATGGGGTTTAAAAAAGATACCAAAGTTTTTAATCTATTCCAAATAATTTATTTCAGCAAAAAGGAAATTCAGAGTATCTCAGTGAAGATTTATTCACATGGCAAAATCAATAAGTGAAAGGAGAATTAGTAACTCAACTGTGATATATTCATATGGCAAAATATTAGGTGAAAAGAGAATCAGAGTTTAAAACACAAAATATTGAGAATATTAAACAGAATTAACTCATGGGATTAACCCTCAAATGGAATAAATAAAATCAAAATTTTTTGATAAAACAACTTCTGCGGTAGGCTGCTGTGAGGTCCCAACATGTGGTCAGTAACCTCAAGCAATTAACTATAGACCCAAAATTATAAGTACATTCATTTCCATGTACACAGGCCGAAAGTTGTAATGCCAGTTACCTAACCTTAACTTATGAGATAAATAGAAGCTTATTTAAAGGAGGAATTTCCATTAATTGAACTCCCAAGATTTGGTATGGAGTGGGCCCCCATGTCTTGAGAGTGGCCGTCTTCAGTTTTGCCTCACTAGGCCTACAGAACTTGTTTAGCGGAGTCAATGGCCCCCTCCAACTCACCCACAGACTGAAACAGAGGTTTCTGTGGAAGTAGCTGCATTTCTCACTAAAACTCAAGGTATCTGCTTGTCCTTGTCCTTTGTAGAATATGGGTCCGTTATTGTGCAAGGGGACAGGCTAGTGGGGGAAAGTGTGACCACGAGGTTGATTTGGGGCCCTATTGACCCTGGCTTGGCAGTTCCGCTTAGAACCATGGTCTGTTACTTTGTGAGATCGAATTCATGTTGCCCACGCCTGCCTTCCCTCCCCCAAAAAGGTGCATCTCAATGCGTAGGTCAGTGGTCTTGAGGTGCCAACTCTAATTTAGGACAGCCTCGGAACACTTTTGACTTGTGAGTTTTAAGTAATACACTTGTTGAGAATACAAGGATAAATCTTGCGACTCCAGGGGACAAAGATAATCCTAACTCTAAACATCTGGCATACAAAACAAAAAACTAAACTAAAATGTAATTTAGCAAGTTGGGCTCACATGTGTGGACAACCATACCTCCTAGACTAGCACACTTGAGTTGTATTTCAGAGATTTAAAGTACCTAAGTACTTAAGGTAATACAATGAATACAAAATGAACACAAAATGAACACTCGCTTATGGAAGAACCATCACTCACATTTTTCCCTGCAGTGACGTCACGAACAATAACAATGTGTACGCATTAACTGTGAAGAAGAAGAGTAGTGAACAAAATTCTTCACACCCTTGTGATAAAAGGAGGAAATAAAGAGAAGGGCTAATGTAGACAAATGCAATGAGGATTAGATGTTATTATATATGACATAAGTATACTAAATGAATAAAGAATGAATGTGATTTGTTGCTCTATGCTAGGTCAGCAGTTGGCCTTAAGCTGAACTGCAACTGTGTTTGAGATAAGTGTAAAGTATGATTACAAGCGAGAGTCAAACAAAAGTTGTACGATTACAAGCGGAAGTAAGACAGAGTTAACAGTGACTTAGTACAAAAGGGTAACTACAACTGCAAGATAAGAGCGGAGGGAAGACCAACCAAAACTTCAGCAGCCCTTCACATGGGTGCTTTGGCATACAAGACTGATTAAGAATTAGCAAAGCTACTACAAGACCTCTTGGAATAGGGCTCGTGCACGTTCACCAGAGGCCCATGCAGGCCTGCCGTGGTGGGGTGCTGTGGTGACTACAGGAGACATGGCATCAGCTGTGGTGCCAATATCTCTCTTGGCCAGTTGGTCTGTAGGAGGTGCGTCAAGATATTCGAGAGGAGGGGTGTTAGGAGGTTCCTCCTCACTTAGTTCAGATGTTGATTAGCCATTTTCGTTAACCTCCAAAGGTGTGAGTCGGTTGACTGGACACAAATACTCTCCATTTGGGGAGCGGACTTTGACTGTTTTGATGTGTCCATCGCGACCTGGGTATACTTCGAGTATACGGGTCAAAGGGTACTCCTCTCGACTGACCTTGTTCAAAATCAACAAGCATAAATCTCCAACCCTGGGGATGGTTGGGTGGAGGCAACAAGACTACTGGTGTCGTTCTCGAAGGGAACTGACCTAGTCGTACTTCCTCCTCTTCAGGAATGTTTGCAGCATGTTGATCAGTTACTGGTAATCATTGCGGACTATGACCCCCTCTTGAAAAGCAGGATCAGTCAAGTGAGTCAGGTGGACTTGAGGTGCCAAGGAGAGGGTTCGCCCATAGAGTAAGTGGCTTGGGGTTAAAGGCGTATCAGTGGGATCATCCGCATCTAGAAATGTTAGAGGCCGATCATTCACCACACATTCGACTTCTCGTACCAAGGTCACAAACTCATCATACGTAGGGTGGCAACACTAAGTAGCTTTGCGCAAGTTAAGTTTGTAAACCCAATCTAGTGCTCGCAAAACCCTCATTACCTTGGGGCTCAAGGAGTGATGAACTTCCAGGTTAGGTTGTGAGTCCGTTTGACTTCGTCGATAACAGGGTTTTGCATGAGCTCTCTCATGAGTGTCTGACCAGCTTGAAAGGTTGAAGCATTGTCGGACACAAGTCACAGGGGCATCCCATATCAGGCAGCAAGCCTTCGTATCACTTGGAATAGTTCCACAACTGTCAAGAAAGTAGTAGTTCCTAGAGCTACCGCGCGTGTAGTAGCGCAGGTAAACAGCAGTACGTAGACCATGTTCATATATGAACGGTGAACCTTGAAGCCGCCAGTGTAGTCCAGTCCAGTTACTCTTATAGGGACCTCAGCATTGAGGTGGTTGGGATGGACTGGAACTAACGGTGGTGTTGGGTATGGCTGGCTTTGTACTCTTTTGCAATGCATGCACCGTTTGTGAATCTTCTTCACTTGTTGATGCATTCGGGCAACCCAAAACTCCCTGCGCAAGTGAAAAAATAAAAGAGTGGAAGTGTTACAGTGCAGCAGCATTTCATACCAGTGCTCAACTATAAGTCTCCAGAGAGTAGAGTGGGGCTCAAGGAGAATGGGGTTCATGTAGCCAGACTTCGGGGGTGCATCACTGAGGTGGGAACGACCTCTTAGAACACTGTTATTGTCAATATAGGGATTCCGTTGTCCGTTAAAGGCTTGTTCATCGGATGCCAACAAGGCGGGTTTACCTTGCAATTGTTGTAATATTTGGGGGTAACTAGCCCCCCTGTGACACACGAATGATGGCAGTAAGAGGTCTTCGTTGGAACCTGTAGACTAAATGGGGGAATTTTTGCTCGGCCCACCTGCTCACCAGGTGCAGCAAGGCTGCATAGCTCCTAACCGACTCATCAAGAGATTGGAAATGAGCAAATCCTTGAGTTTGCAGCAGCATAAGTCTAATGGGACAAGATTTTATCTCCCATTCAGTCGGCCACCTGCTTTGGTCCGGGTAAGCTGAGATGTTGATCAGCCAGGCTAGTCCATGAAGCAACAAGTTGCACTCAAGGATGACTTTTTCGGCTACTCCCCGCGATGGTCTTTCGGCGGCATTGCAGGATATGGGGACAGCTTAAGAAACAACCGACAGTTCAACATTAGGTGGTTTATCTCATCGACCCTATTGAGGACGTATGGGGACGTGCTCTGCCAGCTGTGTACCCACTATAGGGCCGTGAAGACATAGGACCGAACTGTTGTAGAGACATATGCTTCAGGATATAATTCTATCATATACTGGGCTAGACGGGATCCAAACAGGAGTGCAATCAACTCAAGCTTGGGAATGGACTGACTCTTGTCCAATTCCAGCATACGTTTAGGAGTAACTCGTGGCTTGGCTGTGAGGAGCTGGCAGTTACCTTCAACTGTGACCACGTCAGAAGCCACTCCAAAGGCTTGCTTGGAGGCATCTGCAAACACATGTAATGCAGCCTGGTGACCTTGATGTGCATTTCGAGGCACCTTAATGTTCTCGAGACCCTTGTATATCGTAAGAATGGCAACGAGCTCGCAGATCAATTCTTAGCTAAGGTTGGAATCCCGACTCTGATCCATCATACAGAGTTTCTGAATAAGGAGCTCGCCAAGGACAGTGAAGGGCGATATCTGGTCAATAGGGCCGTAAATGGACGAAAACAGAGAGACAACCTTCCTTTTGGTGTTGATGTGCGAGTAGTCCTCTGACATCAATTCTGAGGAGAGCTTGACAGCTAATATGTCATCAGCGGTGTTCCAGTCCAGAGCGAGGTAATCTTGGGGGTCCGTTTCGGTGAAGTCCCCCGAGACGGTGGCATTAGTGGTCCATTTGGCAAGGGGCACGTTTGCTTCAGGCATAATTTTTTTTTATGGACGGTCTTTGCTAAGGATGTCCATGGGCGAGTCGTTCGTAACGTTGAAAGTTGTCAACGTAAAAGCTTGTTTCAAGCTGTGAGGCAAGACTACTCATTTGAGCACCCGGATGGTGTTTGATTGTCTGGTTGAGCAAATATGGGCTCGAGGTGGCACCAAACAGGACCACCTTGAAGCAGTATGCAACAACATCTGTCATACTGGAGTATTTAAAGAAAAGAAACCGAGACTAATCAAGGTGTTCCTGAGTGATCTCTATCCACAGGAAGGCCTTAGAGATGTCTGCCATCAAACCAAATGGCTTTTCCCTATACCGGAGCATTATGGCCTGAATTTTCGAGGCAAAGTTTAGGCCGGTGTACAAGGATTCATCCAGAGACCATGAATTCGGTCCCTATTTAGACGAGGCATTCAATACTATGCGCATTGGTGAGAGGTGGAACTTTTGAGGACAGGATGATGTGGTAGGTAGTGAATTTATCCGTCATTATGAGGTTGAAGCACTACCTGTTCGATAAAGCCCTCCCTTCTGTACTCGTCAAGGATGGCCTGGTATTTGATGAATAACTGAGGGTCCATAGATTTTTTAAGGGACATCAGCTGGGCAAAAGCCCTACCAAAATTAATCTCCGGTCAGCTATCACTCTTGAAGGGTAGCTGCACCGTGTATCCCCCGTTTGTGTACCGTGTAGTACGCTTGAAGAGATCAATGGCCTGTGCCTCAAGATGGCTGAAGGGTTCATTGCTTATGCCCACAGCATTGAGTTTTCAAAGATTCTCGATGAGGGGCTCCACTTCCAAAGGGTCTGTTACGCTGATGTGGTTTAGTGTGAGCAATAGACTATCGACCTTTGTGGGTTCTGTCCCTTCTCATGACCAATCTGGCAGCTCTCCCTAAACCACATATCCACCTTGTATACTGAACAAGTTGACAACCTTGATGTTGTGAGTGCGCTTGAGGAGTAGGGGAAGATAATCGGCTCCGAGGATGATCTCTATGCCAGTCGCATCGTCATCTGGCTGCCTGTCTACAAGACGTAGACCACTAGCCTCTAGAGTGAAAACTGCATGGTTATACCCAAGCGTCCTTATGTTCTTCCCCACGTTCAGGTTGATGATGGCAATGATTTTATGCTTGCGACGACCAAATTTCAAATTGAACTGTACCAAGTCTGAACATTGAGGTGGTTTGTCCATGTTAAACGTGTTGAGTAAGAACACGATTTTTTCCGACAGGAGCAAGGTTCAGTGACTTGACTATATTGGGATGCACAAATGTGCGTAGGGTACTGTTACGATCCTGCAGGATTGAATCAGGTTCTTTAGAATTGATTAATCAAATTTGGATAAATCAACAACAACCAAGAGAAAAAATTAATATTGAAAGAAAACTCGCAAAAGAAAACATAATTTTATTCATAACTAGTCGAAGATCAATGTTTTTTGATTGAGTACTTAAGAAGCGCAGAATTGAAAAAAGAAAATCATCTGATTAAACTACACTTCAACAAATAGGGGAACAGCCAAGAAAGCTGAAGAATAATACTTAAAAGAAATGATGGTACTCTTCACAGCAGATCTTGACGATTGAGGAATATAGATACTTCAGGTATGGGCGCTTCGTGGTTGGTAATAATGACAGGGGTCAACTAGTTCAGTCACCTTGGACAAGTTGTCGTAAGGCTGGTCACATCTGCTTTCTCATTTTCTCGTTCTCTCTTGTTCCTTCTCTCGTTCTCGGTCTCATTCTGTGTGTGTGTCTCGTTCTCTCTCTTCGATGTTTATATACCTCTGTTCGGGAGGGGCTAACTATGGACAATTCCATATAAGGAAATTTTCTCCATTCTTCATCCTCATTGGTTTTCCTTAAAATTATGCACCTCTGATCACATCTTCCCGAACGTTCCGCTGGTGCAATCATGATCCATACGGCGCTATAATTTAGGAGAGACATGTGTTTACCTTCCGTTAATGGATTTTTCCGCGACAACAGACTTCCCTTATGCTATGGGTCTTGCCAAAACGCTGGCTCCTCGAATTGCTACAACAGACGACCCTTATGTCCCAGGTCTGCTGATCTAGGCACATCTAATTCATATCTTGACCTCAAACAACGGCGGGGACAGTTTCTGGTAAACACTAGCGGGCCCTCTTCTCTCTGCTTTTTAAGGAAAGAAACTTTACATGTTTTAACATCCTTTTCTATATTATTCTATCTACCCATGACAGGCACCACAATCCAGGAAAACTTGAGTGGTGTGGTTAAGTTTTCCATTAACTAGATCACCAGTGAAGGTGGGTAGAACAGCAGGGTTTATTTCACTCGCCTAGTTGGTTTGTTCAAACTCACTCGAGGCTATATGGTTAAGTTGAACAGAAGGTGGGTCTTTTCCTGGCCCATCAGGTATGTCACCCACGGCTCTAGGAATTCTTGCCACATACATTTTTGCCGTACGACTTTTTGTCACGGACTTTTTGCCGTAGGAAACTTTGCCACTAGGTATTTTTGCCGTAAAGAATTCTTGCCGTATAGAATTCTTGCCCCAAATTGCATATTACTTTTATAATTTAAAGGTATATGAAAGAGTTGACCTATAAAAAAAATAAGTATAGTGGCCTACATACATACATCTAATGCGATGGATGGTCTCTGATAATTAGCTCTTACTTATGAAGTTTTAAACAAGCAGTTTTAGCCCATACATACACTCCACTGGTCTTTGATAAATAGCTCGTGCTTCTAAAGTTTAAAACAATTTTTTTTTATAAACAAGAAGTATACATACATACATACATACATACACACATACATCTAATTAGCTCTTACTTAGTAAGTTTTAAACAAGCAGTTTATAGCATACATACATACACTCTACTACATACATGAATGCCGTATAATTAATAAAATATATCTAAATTATGGGTATAAAAGGGTATGAGAATAATAGTGTATTATAAAACTGAAAGTTTATTTATTTAAAACAAGTAATAAATTTAAGAGCAATTGAAGTTACAATAAATATTCAAATATTCATCATTGTCAAAATAAAATCAATATCAAAGGTATTACAATATAGAAGGTTTATTTATTTAAAATTCAAAATATTTGAAAAAAAAAAATTTAATCAAGTTTATAATGAATGCAAATTCATTGCAATACTCCGTAAATAGTGTACTTTACGCTGGAAATCATATCTCGAAACAATTCTTTGTATTCGTATATAAACATCTTTGTACTTTTTCTTCTTGTGAGATGCTTCGTTACGTTCAATATCAATTCTTTTCTTTTTTGCTAGACTCTCTTCGTTTTTCAAAAGTTTAGTTAATTGTCAAATATTTGGGTGGATATTTGTAACAGAACTTTACAAGGCATTATGAAACCCTTCTACACTATTATTGGTGTTTGGTAACTTATTTAAAGTCCGTTCATAAACATTCCACATATCCACAGGAATACATACATAGATGTATGTGTGTATGTACGTATGCAAGTAGGTATGTAATAACTTGTTTTAAACTTTAGAAGCACGAGCTATTTATCAAAGGCCAGTGGGGTGTATGTATGGGCTAAAAATGCTTGTTTAAAGCTTCATAAGTAAGAGCTAATTATCAGAGACCATCCATCGCATTAGATGTATGTATGTAGGCCACTATACTTATTTTTTTTTTATAGGTCAACTCTTTCATATACCTTCAAATTATAAAAGTAATATGCAATTTGCGGCAAGAATTCCTTACGGCAAAAATACCTAGTGGCAAAGATTCCTACGGCAAAAATCCGTGGCAAAAATCCGTGACAAAAAGTCCTACGGCGAAAATGTATGCGGCAAAAATTCTGGTCACCGTCACCCACGGTCAAGATGTTAGGGCAGAAAGGAAATTTGTGACCATGTTGGTAGTTTTTGCATGAAATATGAGTGGTGCAATCCCGGGAAACACGTTGCATCGAAAGAGATTTAGTGGAACAACCTGGTTAGTTCAACCGCATCAATCGACTATTTGAATTGGGGAACCGGCGGCAGTTTGTGGATGAGTGACCTTTGTGGTCACAGAAAAAACAATTGTACCGAACAGTTACCTGCTAGTGGGGGAGCTCTGGCAGGCTCCAGTACATGGTTCTGAGCGGGTTTTGCTGGGCTGTAGGTTAGTATTGATGGTGTCTTGGGCTTAACAGTATCACTGGTTGTTCTAGGGAAGGGCTTACCTAGTTTTGTAGTTGAATTACGGTTTACTCCAGAGTTAGAAGGTTTATCAGGAAGCCGGTCTTTGCTTGGCTCCGTCAAGAGTTTGACTAGATCCTTCGTGCATACATGATCGTAAACTCCGTCCTTTTACTCTTGCAAGGATACGGATGTACTATTGTAACGGCGATAATCTGTCTCCAAGAGAATGGGGTTTAGCTTACTCAGGATGGCATGCTCCAACAGATCTTCGGACAAGGGGGCTTTGGTCACTTGCACGTATTATTCCTCAGCATTGTTCCACTCCATCCGAAACTGTCTGAGGTCAGGGCCATCATCCTGTGGGGGACTCATACTAAAGAGCTTCTTATGCAGCAAATGATGGTCAAGATCACGGGATTCGTACTCCTGGACGAGGTTAGCAATGGTCCTCTCGTACAAACCCTCAGTCCAGATCCTGTTTCCAGCAAGACACCGGTCTGGTCCTTTCAGGTACCATAAAAGGATCTTGTACTCATTCTCTGGGGAATATTTTGGACACTCATGGATGGTTTGACGGAAAAGGCTCAACCAGCCTGTCCAACGTTCCCTACGACTTTCAAAGATGGGGGGATCAGGCTCAGAGGCAACGTACACATAAACAGTATGCGGGTTTGCGAAAGGTGTTTGATTCTGGTCTTGGTCGCCAGTGGACTTATTGAACACAGTGCTACTGAAACCTGTTTCAATTCGTTTGGCAGAGTCAACCTGCATTGGGTAACTCACCACAATAATCAGATGTTTATGATGAGATCACCAAAACTATTTGTATTCAATAAGTTTGTCGTTGATCCCTTCAAAGTGAACACTATAGGGATCCAACCCGGGGTGGAAGATCAACTGAACATAGAAATTTGAGATAGATCTCTTGTTGCTCAAGTCGCGAGTTAAGTTCCTCTAAGCTGAGAGTTTCAGCCTGAGGTGGTGGATGGTTACCGAGATTAAGAATCCGTAAAAAATTTTTGGATGAAACCCATGGATGTGTGGAGTTGCAAAATAAAGGTTAAATAAACTGTCAAGATTTCTGGGTACGTCTGAGGAATGGAAACACACCCTACTCATAAGGTATGGGAAATTTGTGCGGCTATATGTGCACAAGAGGTGACCACTTCGATTGGATACATCTACAATGAGAAAAATGTGGTAAGTGGCAACGGCAATTTACAACTATAAAGTATAGGCTAGCACAAACAAAATGACAGAAGTAAATAAAATTTAAATACAGTCGTAAAAATTACTCAACGTGACAAGTAGCACATAGAAATTACAAAGATGCTTATGTTACAAAAAAATATGACTGCAAATTGAAACAAGAGTTTAACATATGTGCAGTCGACTGTGACGCAATTACGGGTGCACGGGTAGGCACCAAACAATTGAAACAGTCACACGTGCTCAACGCATCAACTGTGAACAACGCTCGCGCAAAGGCTAAACTTGAAATTACCTCAAGCAAAGGATAACTAAATCTCACTCATAAAAGAGGACATTGCATAAAGCTTTCCTCACACAGAGGTTAAACGGACAATTTCCTAACAAAAAGGACAAAAGAACAAAGTTACGCGAAGGCTGAGGGTAAAATCAGTGATGAACTTGTTAAGTGGTAATCACAATTAAAATAAGATACACTAAACATGGGTGAGACGACCTTTAACAATACTTTAAGTGTCTACTTGAAGTTGTAGAACTCGCAATATCGGGCTAAAAGTTCTGTGACCAAGGACACCGGGTTAAGCTTACAAGAGGTGCTAGTAAGAAAATTACAGTACTTGCCCAAAGGATGGTAAACCAAGATAAAAAATTATGGAAAAAGTAGATTGGCAAATTGAGTTGAATAAATCAAAAAGAAAAGTACTTGCCCGTAGCAGTAATCAATGAAGTCTGAACTACATTAGTAATATACCTTAGTTCCAGTGGCTCGGAACTTTCTAGTTAAATGCCAAAATAAGGTGATCAGATCATGCGAACTGATGTGCATAGAACTTTGTAAGTTAACAGTAAAACATGCAGCATACAACCTAAATCGGTGACCTGAACATATATCAAGGTTTGTCATCTCAGAACTCATAAATAAACCTGGTTACACTGTCTTCCTTAAGTGTGTGTCAAATACCATAAAATTACAAAAAAACTCTTCTCTCGTTCAAACTGAAGTCTGGGCATTACACTTTCTACAAGGTGGCTGGTGTGTGTGGGTAAGCGTGAGGTAGCGAGGTATTTAATGGGTAATCAATCTAGGTTACATTACAAATTTAATGATCCAAAAGTCAATGGTGAGAGATCCGGTTCCAAGGACCACTTGTATGGAAAATGTTTTTATTTAAATGTTTGAGTGGGACTTACTCTAGGAGAGTCTCCCTATGTCAGTTACTCAAAGATCAACAGGGGAGGATAAGGAGCACTTAGACTTAGGGTAAAAACACCCTGCTAATAACTTTACTGACATAGTTTACTGACCCTCACTCTTAATTGTAGAAAGGAAATTGTACTGCCCAGAGGCCTGAGAAGTCCACATATGAAAATAATAGTAATTTAATGGCCTACTCTAGGTTTGTCAGGTCTATAGTCATCTCAACTCTTAGGCTATGTTTCGGCTCCATCCTAGGGGCCCCAGTGAGATGCTGAAAATGAATCTTACGTTAAGTAATTAGAGAAAATAACAAAAATGGGAGCAGTGAAGTAAGAAAGTATAAAGTAAAGTTAAATGGGATCTTCACCCTCAAAGCACTAAGTTAAAGAGTGTACACTCGCTGATACCAGCTTACCTATATCTACAGTGGGTTAATTTCAACATCTCGGGTGCCTCTGACCCGTCCTATAGGATAAATTGGTAAAATTCATATAATGGGGTTAAAGATACCAAAGTTTGTAATCTATTCCAAATAATTTATTACAGCAAAAGGAGAGAATCAGAGTAACTCAGTAATGATTTATTCACATGGTAAAATTAATAAGTGAAAAGAGAGTCAGTAACTCAATTATGATTTATTCACATGGCAAAATCAATAAGTGAAAAGAGAATCAGAGTTAAAAACACAAAATATGGAGAATAATAAACGGAATTAACTCTAGGGATTAACGTTCAATTGGAATAAATAAAATCAAAATCTAGTGATAAACAACTTGTGCAGTAGGCTGCTGCGAGGTCCCAACATGTGGTCAGTGACCTTAAGTAATTACTAACCGATCAAAAATTAAAAGTATATTAATTTCCATGCACGCAGCCCGAAAGGTGTATTGCCAGTTACCTAACCTTAACTTATGAGACAAGTAGAAGCTTATCTAAATAGGGAATAGCCATTAATTGAACTCACAAGATTTGGTATACAGTGGCCGCCCGTGTCCTGAGAGTAGCGGTCTTCAGTTTTGCCTCACTAGGCCTACAGAACTTGTTTAGCGGAGTTAATGGCGCCTTCCAAATCGCCCGCAGATTAGAAGAGAGGGTTTGATGGAAGTAGCTGCTTTTCTCACTAACACTCAAGGTATCTGCTTATCCTCGACTTTTGTGGAATCTGGGTCCATTATTGTGCAAGGGGACAAGCTAGTGTGGGGATAGTGGGAGCACGAGGTTGATTCAGGGCCCTATTGACCCTGGCTTGCCTGTTTCGCTTAGCACCATGGCCTGTAACTTTGTGGGATCGAGTTCATGTCGCCCACATCCGCCTTTCCTCCAAAAACAAGGCGCATCTCAATGCACTTATTTAGAATACAAGGAGAAATCTTGCAACTCCAGGCGACAAATATAATCCTAACTCTAAACATCTGACATATAAAACCAAAAATGAAACTAAAATGTAACCTAACAAGTCGGGCTTACGTGTGTGTACAACCATACCTCCTAGACTAGCAGACTTGAGTAGTATTTGAGATATTTGATTAACCTAAATACTTAAGGTAAAATAATCAATGCAAAATGAACACAAAAGTATTCATCTTGAGACACCCGCTTATGGAAGAACCATCATTCACATTCTTCCCTGCTGTGAAGTCATGGACAATAACGATGTCCACATATAAACTGTGAAGAAGAAGAGCAGTAAAGGAAATTCTTCACAAAGCACATATATTGAAATAAGTAAATATCCTATTGAATCTGTGAATAGTGATTACAGCAAAGAAGTGAAAGAGTTACTGAAACAGAATAAAGATATGATAAAATTCTTTGTACAATCTCACTGATGTTACCATATACGCATGGAACTATTGAAACTCATAAAATTCATGAGCTAAATTATTCAGCTATGTCAATAATTAGTTCTTTAGGTTCGGATACCCATAGATTACCCATGTTCCTTTAGAATATCTCAAGATTCAAATATAAAAAGTAATGTAGAACTGATTAACAAATTGACTAATGTAAAGATTAACAATACTTGTTAGCTTCTCATTTTGAATGCACTTTCACTATTCACTACAGTGCCTATCAATGACGTGTTGGACTTTCTCTCTGAAATCTTATATAATCAGAAATTTAATTTATCATTTTCCAGGAGTACCTTATTAGAGTGAATAAACCTAGGTATAAAAGATTGAAAATCAGAATTCAATGTGAAATTTATTTCCAAACTTTTGGTATGGTCATGCAAAACCGATTATCTCAAATTTCTAGCAATTTATATATTGATGGAGTACCTGCATTGGTAAGATATGTTTTCCCATGGCAGGTAGGTGCTAAGTGAGTGTGCTGGTTACAGAGAGCAACTTTGGCCAGTCTGTATCTTGGGACGCAATGAACCACATGCCGCCACCACCATATATCTCTCGTCCCACCTTGACATCTAATATGGCGCAGTGATTCTCAAAGGCCTCCGTGATCCTTACCATGCCCTTCCAGCACTGCCCAGAGCAGTCCATCCCAAGGGCAACACGACCAATCATCCACCATGGGCTCGTTCCTGTCGTGCAAGAAGCTAGGCAGGCCATGGCGGCACAACAAATGATCAACACCCTTGGCGACCGGATTACAACACATGCTGCCCTGCACCTCATGTCCCTTCATTTGCAGCCCCGGAGAAGTGTGAAATTGAGCTGAAGCCCTCCGCATTCAGGTCCTGGAGGAGGTCGATGGAGTGTTTTATTGAACTGTGCAGGCTACCGCCCCACAAGGCTATCCACCACATCAGGCTATACTCCACGCCCCCTCTGCAACGAGCTCTGTACGCCAGATTTACCTCAAAGGAATGAAGTAACCTCACCGCTACGGAAGCCATGGATTATGTTCGCGATATTGTGTTACGCTCTACCAACCGTGCTGTATTATGGTCGGAGTTTTTCAATGTATATATATATATATATATATATATATATATTATAACAGTTGTTATATATTTCTAAATTATTAAAGTTTTTATAGATGTATAAGGTTAAGTATAGACGTATTGTTTTCTTTCTTTAATAGTTTGTCTTTTCACTAGTGGTTATGTTAGTGTTTATAATGGACTAACGGCTGTTTTATATTTTCAAGTGGTGTGGGTTAGGTGGCTGCACTCCTGTGTGAACGGAGGTGTGAATGGGCTTGTTGGAGGAGGGTTCCTTAGTGTGTTTCTGAGCCTCCAACCTTGTAGGGCACGACATTTGCGATTGGATCAATATTATTCCTCGCCTTTGCAGAGTTACGTTGTGAAGCTGTTTTGCTTTTCTTGGATATCCTCGCTCTGCAACAAGGACTTTTATTCCACATATTGCGTACTGGTCTTGGTTCAGTAATAGCCAAGGGGACCTCTCTGCCCCAAGGTAAAAATTTTGATCTTTATATTTGTGTGCCGGGCCCACGACCTGTAATCCTGGGCGGTCTTCATTATTGGAGCATTAAGAAAAAAAAAGACTTTTAACACCATTGTCTTGGATCCTTGTTTCCTGCCACCCGGAATAAGCCCCCAGCCGGGGAGTTTATTGTCCTCTTGGAGGAGACCCCTAGAAGTGTTTGGGGGATTTGTTAAGGATATTTAGTTTATATTTGTTAGGATGTTCTTACTTTTCGTTGGCCCTCTCCTTTCTGGACCCTCTCTCCTTTAAGTATGTATGTGTTGATGACCTTTCTTTAATTGTGTAATTGTTTTCTTTTGCAGGGAGTTCATGAGTGAGTGTGTATTATTTATTACTGTATTATTGTGGTTCAGGTGTTATTTCTGTCTATATATTATGTATTAAAATTAAGGAGATTTTTGTGTTTTTTTCTTTGTCCCCTTGAGTTAACTTTGCACTCGTATTGATATTTGGATACTATTCCACCTTTAGTGGACTTAGTACGTTATGATGGTGAATACTATTTGATAAGTGTAGTATTTTGTGTGGTGGTCAAAGCCAGCCATCACAATATATATATATATATATATATATATGTGTGTGTGTGTGTGTGTGTGTGTGTGTATACTTATTTTTACGGAGCTAGTCAAGTATAAAGTAAATATTTTATTCATATTTTTCATTTGTGTATTTAACAGGTATATAGCCAGATCGTAATGTAAGTTCCTCTCTTGTAGGTTTAAGCATTTGTATGCAAATTTCGGATGACTTTCGTTGTTCATGTAACTGTATTTTTCATTCAAGTCTGGATATGTAAATTAATTCTATTTTTGATAATTAACTTTCATTTCATGTATTTTGTTGCGTAGTCTTATGCAATCTCAATTGAGTGTTCTATACGAACCATTGGAGCTATGAACGATGGCTTATGTAATTTTTTATTAGGTATTGTATTAAGTTATATTTCCACCTGGTTGGAATGATCTTTAAAACCCCAAGTCAGTAAGTTTTTTTATTTCATTTTCTTCGAGGAAGTAGTAGGGAGGAGTTATCTTAGAGAGAGTTTCCTCGATAAGTGCGTTGGAACTCGTCTAATACACGATTAACTGCAACTTTGACGCTGTAGACACTGCCCCAAAGGTTCTAGACCCCCCTGACGTAGAATGATCTACAATACTTATGGCAATATATGTATACGCCCATAAGAATGCATAGCAGAAGAGATTCATACTATTCCTTTAAAAAGAGCCAAATTTCCCCTCTCTCTTACAAGTGCCTCGAGTGTGCGCCCTCTCTAAAGTGAAATAGATTTTTACCCAACATATACAGTGTATAGTGTGTTCAAGATCTGATAAAAATTCTTAATAATATTTCAAGTGTGTAAAATAAATTGTTTTAACTGGCCCTGTGAGTTTAGGTTGAAATAGCGAATTGTAGATGTATGGTAATCTGGTGTGAAACATTGTGATCGTAAATCGCGTCATTTTATCAGTTACTTTTATGTAAATTTCATTAGAGTTATCTGATTAGAGTAGTAAAGGTTGACTTTTTGTCGTTAATCATCAGGATTAGATATTTTTTTAAATCAATATCCAGTGCAACAAGTGATTGTATAATTTTAGTATCTTTTTCTTGTCTTAGTCTTAGGTTTGGTTCAGATTTAATATTTTAGGAGGTTCATT
>NC_090740.1:91890162-91895162 GCF_036898095.1 Palaemon carinicauda
GTTGTGAAATCAAAGGCAGATTGGAAACGACTGAGTTATATATTAAAGAACACTCTTCTTTATATACAAAACGGCAAGGCAACAGGACATGGCATGTTCGAGAGAGAGACAAAGTTCAGAGGAAAACCGGAGACATGATCATTCAGGTTCTTTTTAGTGCGAGGGAAAAGCGCAGATACAAGCATAATATATACAAAAGGAATTATGTAAAATTGTGTGACACACGGTTGGTACATGGCTCCCCCCCTAAAAATGACATACTGTACATGTTAAATAGGTCGCCCTGATCTAGAGAGGTGAACTGTAGGCGGGTCATCTGGCAGAAGATAAGCAGGTTTTAGACGATCAATGGAGACCCAGTCTTCTTTGCCCCGAATGTTTAGGAGGAAAGCTTTCAGACTGCGTCGGATCACATGGAAAGGTCCCGTGTAAGGGGGCCTTAACGGTGGCTTACTGGTGTCGTTGCGCAGGAAGACGTGCGTTGCAGAGTGCAAGTCCGTTGGTATGTGATGCTTCGCTGGGGGCTTGTAAGTCTGGCGGCACGGAGTAAATTTTCCCACGACGTGACGTATGCGCTGGAGATCATCGGAGGAGGTTGTAGAAGGAAAAAACTCGGCAGGGACGACCAAGGGGTCGCCATACACCATTTCGGCTGCCGACACGTCGAGGGCGTCTTTAGGAGGAGTCCTTAGTCCAAGGACCCAGGGAAGCTGAGTAAACCAGTTGCAATCCTTGCAGCGGGACATCAAAGCTGCTTTGAGGGTGCGATGAAAACGTTCAACCATTCCATTGGCAGCGGGGTTGTAGGCCGTTGTCTGATGTAGGGTGATGCCCAGGAGATTCGCTAATGACGTCCATAATTGAGAGGTGAAAGTGGTTCCCCTGTCAGAAGTAATATGCTCAGGGATACCGAATCTTGAAATCCATCCAGAGAGTAAGGCAAATGTACATGAGGCGGACGTTGCAGTTTCCATGGGAATGGCTTCAGGCCAATGAGTGGAGCAGTCGATGACGGTAAACAGGTAACGATGTCCTTGTGATGGGGGTAGGGGGCCTACAACGTCGACGTGAATGTATGCGAAACGACGCTGAGGTTGAGGAAAGGTGCCCACTTCTGAATCCGTGTGTCGATGTACTTTGGAAGTTTGGCAAGAAGTACAGGCACGGACCCAATCCTTAGCATCCTTAGAAATGCCATGCCAAATGAACTTTGCCTTTAGCAGCTGTGCAGTAGAACGGCACGAGGGATGTGAAAGGCCGTGGATAAAATCAAACACCTGTCGGCGCATGGGAGCAGGAATCCAAGGTCGCAGTCTACCAGTACTGACGTCACAGAGGAGGGTGGTGTTGGAGTTTTCGAGGGGAAAATCCTCCCAACGGAGGGACGTGTAGGATGTCCTACAAGCTTGATACTCTGGATCCTGTCGTTGGGCTTCAGCCAGGGCGTTGTAATCCAATCCCAGTTGAACAGCAGCCAACGTGTTTCTTGACAGGGCATCGGCAACGGGATTCATTTTCCCAGGGACGTATTGGAGGGTGCAATTGTATTCAGCCACGGCGGAGAGATGTCGGCGTTGACGGGCAGACCAGGCGTCAGACTGTCGATTGAAGGCGTGCACCAGAGGCATGTGGTCTGTGCGAATGACGAAGGGCATACCTTCTAAGAAATGGCGAAAGTGACGGACAGCCAAGTGCACCGCCAGCAATTCTCGATCGAAGGTAGAATAACCCGATTCTGCCTTGGACAGTTTTCTGCTGAATAAGGCCAATGGGCGGGGCGAGCCTTTGACCACCTGCTCGAGTACTGAACCAATAGCGACGTCGCTGGCATCGGTGGAGAGAAGGAGAGGGGCGTGTGGGATAGGAAAAGTGAGAGCCGCAGCAGTTGATAGGGCCTTCTTTGCATTGCAGAAGGCCGCTTCTTGAAGGGGACCCCACTTCAAGTCTTTTGGCTTGCCCTTGAGGGAGGTGTAGAGGGGAGCAAGAGTGGCGGCAATGGCTGGCAGAAAGCGGTGATAATAGTTGATCATGCCCAAGAATTCCTGCAGAGCTTTGATGGTCGAGGGCACGGGGAAATTCTGAACGGCTGCTACCTTCTCAGGGAGGGTATGGACTCCTTCAGGAGTGATACGGTGCCCTAAAAACGACACTTCATTGGCGCCAAAGGTATACTTGTCGTACCGGACTACAAGGCCGTTTTGTTGCAGGCGGTCGAGCACGATGCGCAGGTGACGGAGGTGTTCCTCTTTTGAGGAGGAGAACACAAGTATGTCGTCCACATAACATACACAGAAAGGGAGGTCCCCTAAGATGCCATCCATGAGACGTTGAAACGTTGCCCCAGCATTACGAAGGCCAAAACAGGAGTAATTGAAGGTGTATGTGCCATACGGAGTGGTGATGGCGGTCTTGGGGATGTCTTCTGGGTTCATAGGCACCTGATAATACCCTTTCAGGAGGTCGAGCATAGAGAAAACCTTTGCTTTGTGCAGGTAGGAAGTTACATAGGCAATGTTTGGGAGGGGGTAGTGATCCGGTTCTGTTTGCATGTTCAGGCGCCTGTAATCCCCGCACGGACGGAGGGAGCCGTCTTTCTTCAGAACGATGTGTAAGGGTGACGACCATGGGCTGGAGGCCTTTTGGCAAAGGCTCATTTTCTCCATTTCGGCGAACGTCTGTTTGGCGGCTGCCAATCGTTCCGGTGCCAGACGTCTGAATTTTGCGAAGACTGGGGGTCCCGTCGTCTTGATATTGTGATAAATACCGTGCTTGGCAGGAACCGTGGGCGTTTGGCGAAGTTCTGGATGGAAAACTTCCGGGTACGACGTGAGGAGGTGGGCGTAGGCATCCGTGGGTGCGCTGATGAGGAGAGCGAGGTTAGAGGGGGCGGGTTGAAGAGGTGTCGACAAGTATGAGTCTGCGTTGACCAATCGTCGGTGGGCGACATCGACCAGAAGGTGGAAATGAGAGAGGAAATCCGCACCGAGGATTGGCATTGTGACGTCAGCAACGAGAAACTTCCAATTGAATTTACCGTTTCCGATCGATAATGTGAGGCTCTCGTAACCGTAGGTGGGTATCGCAGATCCGTTGGCAGCTACCAAGCGGACGTCGGCAGATGTAGACAGACTACGTTGTGCCTTGAAGAGTTTCCTTGGCAAAAGAGAACGACAAGCACCTGTGTCTACCAAAAATCGCACGCTCGTTCCTGCATCCTGTAAAAAGAAAAGATTAGAAACATGGGAGGCCACCGCCACAAGCAATGCCCTACTTACACGTTTTTTGGCCACTGACAATCTTTGGCACATTTCTTCGCGGTTGCCCCGAATCTGAAGTGGTAGTAGCAAAACTGCGGTGGATGGGAGGTAGTAAGTTGCTGTAGAAGTCGTTCGTTGTGGCGCGAGCGATTGGTGGGTGGTGGGTGGCTTTGTCGCCGCTTCGGCACGTCACGGGGTAGGCATGTATGTCCTACGGCATTCATGTCAGCTTCGGTTGGCGTTGAATAGGCATCCTCGTCGTCAGTGGTGGAGGCGTTGATGGAGGTCTTGAAGTCGCTGTCCATAAGGGCGTCGGCTTTGGTCATCAAGTCCTTTATGGGTAAACTATCGACATCGGGTATGGCAGCGCACACAGGTTCAGGTAAACGGCGTATCCAAAGGGCACGGAGTAGGTTCACCTCACGAGGAGAGCCGTCTGCGGCAGGTTGAAGGCGAGCGATACTGGTCATTTCCCTGAGGGCAAGCAAAGCCCTTGTGTCCCCCAACAATTGTTGCGAGAGCTGAAAAAGCTTTGCTATACGGGCGGCTGGTGACGGCGAGTACTGCTGCAGAAGGTATAATTTGAGGTCGTCATACGCTATTGGGGTGTCTCCTTGTTCACAAAGCCAGTTGGATATTTCTGGGAAGGTGTCCTCGGGTATCCCCGCGAGAACATAATCCGCTTTGGTGGTTGAGCGAGTCACGCCCCTGATACGAAACTGGACTTCTGCGCGCTGAAACCAAACAAACGCCTCTCCGCTGGCAAACGATGAAAGTTTGAATGGAGCGGCCGCAGCACCAACTGCCGTAGAGTCCGCCATAGTACTAACGATGAAGGGGCGAGGGGGTGGGGGTGGAAGGCGGTGGGAGCGAGTCGACTTCCGGGGTCACCAATGTGACGGGCCGAGAGAGGAGTTGTGAAATCAAAGGCAGATTGGAAATGACTGAGTTATATATTAAAGAACACTCTTCTTTATATACAAAACGGCAAGGCAACAGGACATGGCATGTTCGAGAGACAGACAAAGTTCAGAGGAAAACCGGAGACATGATCATTCAGGTTCTTTTTAGTGCGAGGGAAAAGCGCAGATACAAGCATAATATATACAAAAGGAATTATGTACAAATAAAATACAAAGGAGGTAAAATCAATATCTACACTGCACCATGCTAGATACAAAATTTATCTCTGTTTTTGCATCACTAAGAAATTAATGCCATGAAAGTAGATTTATGCTTTGATTATTACTTATTCTTAGAATAAAACAAACTTTTAAATGCTACATTAGTCATAGCATTAATACAATAAGCAGACTAAACAATCATCAGCTTATTTCCATACAAAGTTATGGAGTACATAAATAAACTAGATTTTGGTATCAAATATGCTTTTAGTGAATCTGTAATAAACTTGAAGTTTTATGATTGTGATGAAACATATATTTATTTACAATAATTTTCTTACGTTTATACAGAATATGTTTTATACAAACAACATCACTGCCGCCAAACTTAGAAGTCGAGTTGGATTTCTTGTTAGATTTTACTCACCGTTAATGTTCGTTTATGATCCACCGTTTAACTGGGATACGTAAGGCCAGTAACCAAGAAAGAACAATTTGAGCAATGCTGGTCGTACGGTAAGGTACGGATTATTTTCAGAACTTTGTAACTGGTAAAAATACAATTCAGTATTTTCGTATCGTACCCTCGATTACTTTTCCTTGATATACATTACAATAA
>NC_090740.1:91897662-91912662 GCF_036898095.1 Palaemon carinicauda
TATATATGTATGTGTATGTATATGTATATATGTATATATATTTGTATTTTTGTGTATGTTTTGCTTATGTATTTATATAGATAAGGCTACCACATTGACATATAAATAACTCTAATGAAAGTAAAATAAGAAGAAAACAAGAATATACCCGCCACTAGAAATGACCCTTTTTAGCAGGTGTCTAACGAGCTTTCGGACTCCTCCTATGCACACCTGAGCTAAGCCCAGGTAGCGGGTAAGGGAGTGTCATTGTTCTCTAAATCTCTATATGTATGTTCGTACTTTTGCTTTCCCTATAAATTGTAAGAAACCTCTCTCAATAAATCAGTCCTCTGAGGAAGTATCACGAAACTAGTCAGGACTCAAGTGTATATTCTGTATTTTCATTTTCCCTGTGGTTCTTCTGCATATATATATATATATATATATATATATATATATATATATATATATATATATATATATATATATATATATATATATATATATATATATATATATATATATATATATATATATATATATATATATATATATATATCTGTTCAAGCCATGATTTCCACACTCGATGTAATAAAAACTAAGTATGGAAGAGTCTATGAAATCCTTCGAGGATAGTTTCAATTTGTTCATAATGTACTCCAAACTCGGAGAATGTGCATTATGCACACATTCAAGTGACCGTGTCCAATAATTGACGTAGCTATCATGCTTATAATATCCAATGTGACTGTTCATGTTTACGTACGTGGGTACAGGAAGAGAAAGAGACAATCTTTGTTAATGTGTAATCTGTTTGATAACCTACATTTTTTGTCTGTAAATGTATGTGAGTGAGTTTGTTTGGGGAAGAAAAGAGATAAATTATCTTTCTCAACTACAATGTTGAGCATAGTCATGCTTTATAGCAACAAGTACTAACTGAATCAACTATTCTCAACTTACATGGTTTTTTTCTGAAGGGAGGGTGGGGGTGGGAAGCAGTGCTAAATAAAGCTAGATAATCTTGGTAAAGATACACCCGAAATTACTAATGGGACTAAAACATTTAGTACTCTGATCAAGTAACGACCTAAAGGGATGTCATATTACGTATGGCCTATAAAAAGTACAATGTATTGTTTGCAAGTCTTATTTTCTTTGATGTCCCAATAAATGTTCACCACTAACACAGACATGGATCAATAGGTCTATTCAGGACATAACGTTATAATTGGCCTTACATATATTAATACATATATTCTGTATATATATATATATATATATATATATATATATATATATATATATATATATATATATATATATATATATATATATATATATATATATATATATATATATATATATGTGTGTGTGTGTGTGTGTGTGTGTGTGAGTGTGTTTGTGTGTATGTATATGTGTGCGTGTCTGTGTGTGTCCATATACTCGAATTTCAAGTAAAGTACATTGCCTGTTCAATTTACAAACATTATGATTCCACGTTATACTAGACGAAAAACTGAGCTTCAACGTTCAATTGAATTTACAAACCAACAAGAAGTTGGATTCCTTATGTTCAAATGTCAGACTAAAGGTATAAAAAAAGAGAGAACTCACAAGTCAAAATATTTGTTACAAAAAATAAACAATCAATAAATAAATACAAAAGTATCTGTCGGTTAACAACTCTGACTACAGAACATTATCCTTGTTCAACTCTATCCAAGTATTAAACCATATAGGTGAAAAACAATTTCATTAAAAAATTCCAGATATTGGTATATAAGAATAGTTTCACTGCTTGGGTGGATACCATCTCACTAGGTGCTTGAAATTCTTGTGACATGGATCTTATGGCAGCGTTTCTGTAGAAAATCGGTGGAAAGGCCCATTTATGGATGCAATTGCCCAATTCTGAGAATGAAATAAGAAAATGAACAATTGATTGAATACGTATAATTCGACTTTTAAGAACTCCGACATTCACAGTATAATGATCAATCTCAATATAATAATAAAAGAAAAAAATCGTGTGCGGCCGATTAGTATCTTTTATGAACTTGGTTAATGACTCGAATTAGAAGTCGACATATTCAAGAAAGGAGTCGTTACTATATGATATTTTGCAGAGAAAGTGCGATTATTGAAAGGTTATCTGGCCAGCTAGATTCCCAATTTTGCAATATGAAGTAAAGATAAATATTGCATATATCACAGGAATAATGATTGCATATGTAATTTTCCCCAACATACCTAACTTCTGGGGGAAGGATAGTTTCCGTTTGAAGAGAAAATGAATAATAATGCTGAGCAAAACTGTTGTGCATATACAGCAGGTACGTTTAAGAGAGATGAAAAGAGAAAACAAAATTACAGAAAAGTTTCAATAACATTATTTTTCAGTTGAACTTTAAATAATAGTGTTTTGATACTTTTTCTTGGACGTAAATTGTATCTAATATCAAAAAATTATTATTACATGCACACACTAATTATCAATTCACAGGTTGAGATACATTTTATTCGTTTCTTTGTCATTAATAGTATCAGCTATTTACTAGCTATCCAGGATTTCTATTTGGTGTAATCTTCTGAATTTCAGTTGTTCAAGAAGCAACATCCACTGCATTTCACTAGTTGTGGAAAAAAAAAGGATTTCCCTGTTTTTGGTATGTTTGGAGGATTGTTCCTTTTCAAAGGTTATTATTATTATTATTATTATTATTATTATTATTATTATTATTATTATTATTATTATGATCTAAGCTACTATCTTAGTTGTAAAAGCCAGATGTCATAAGCCCCATTAGGGCTTCAACGGCGAAATGTAGCCCTATGAGGAATGGAAATATATATATATATAAAAAACTATGTGAGGATAATGAGTAGAAAAAAAATAAATATTCTATATTGGATTCGTCATATAAAAGCTAAGAAGATTGACTCATATCAGCCTGTTCATCATAAAAACATTTGTTGCAAGTTTGAACTTCTGAAGTTCTTCTGCTTCAACTGCCTGATTAGGAAGATCATTCTGCAATCTGGTCATGGAGTATAGTGCCATATTAAGCGTTATGGTGGAGAAAGCAACACTGTTAGAGATAACTGCATACCTAGTGCTACTTACAGATTGTAACAATATGGTCAGAATCCCCCCCCCCCAAAAAAAAAAAAAATCTTATGCAATTTAACAAAGAACTAATTGAACGATAGTGCAAGAGAGTAATATCAAAATCGCAATAAATAAATTCAACTGACCCTAAATTTTTGTTCAACAAATTAAGATGAAAATCAACAGCTGAAGATCAGAAAGGAAAACAACACTTGAAACAAGGACATCCTCCTCATCGGTTCCTACACCCATTGAAGTAAATTACCTCAATGGCGGATTCATTGTATAGATATATCAAAGAATAGTCAATTCTTTGTGATGCGCTGTGCCTATCTGAGGCTAGTCACCCCTGCCGGTTCATAGTAATTCCAGTGAAATCATCCGTCAGGCATCAGGAGTAAAAGTAAAAAAGAAATGGTGTCTATTGTCTTAAACCCAATTCGTCACCCTGATGCAGTGACTTCATCGAGATTTAGGCTAGGGGCGTCTCCACTTACAAATTCCTAGTTAGGCAGATTGAAGGAAATAAATTTTCCTCTCCTAAGAGACTAATCACCAAAAATATTGACATTCTCAGTAAGATTTTTTTTTCTTTCTTTTTTTTTTTTTAAAAAAAGGAGAGGAAAGCAAAAAAAAAAAAAAAGAAAAAGAAAACACGTGTAGGACTTAACTGCAATCATAATCCAAGCTGGTCCCGATGAAAATTCATAAACTCGTTCAGTAGCCCATACGCCGCACGTGGCTGGGCCCATAAGAAAAAGCCTCCACTTCATCAAGAAAAAGGTAGCAAATGGTGAAAGGTATTATTGATATGATGTTAAGCAATTGCTTTTGCTACTTGAGCTATTGCTTTTACTTACAAATTATTGCTCAGTTTTTGTTTATCATTCATATGCCTATAACAATTGAAGAACAACTTATAACTCCACAAACACTGTGGACCACTCGGTAAAGTTAGTGCAATTGTATTGTCAAACGAATAATCTCCCGTATTTAATACAGAGCTTGTGTCCGGCTATATATATATATATATATATATATATATATATATATATATATATATATATATATATATATATATATATATATATATATATATATATATATATATATATATATATATATATATATATATATATGTGTGTGTGTGTGTGTGTGTGTGTGTGTGTGTGTGTGTGTGTGTGTGTATTTGTGTGTGTATTCTTTCTAACCAGCTCTCCCCGTTCCTAGGGCAGGGAGAGTAGAAGTAGCTATGCCCTGGTGAGAGGGTGGTGCTTGAATGTGCGCTTATTTGCCTTATTGTTTAGCCATCATATCTGACGGGTTGCATACACAAGTATATGGAAAATTTACATGAAGCAATATGATCAGCACGGGGCAGAAGGGACGTCCACAATTAATCAGAGTTGAGAAGCCAAATGAATTATACTATATTAAAGGGTTATTGCAGGAATTGCATATAACGTGATACCTCAATTAGGAAACAGACATAAGAATTAAGTAATTCCAAGCATACACATACAGACATTCATGTTCAGTTACAAACTGAAATGCCAATTACCTTAGTGATTTACTTATACAGTCACTGAAGCGGCTAAGTGATATAACTAAGCCTTGAGTAGGGTATGGTACGGAATTTTTTCCATGGGTCCGTACCTGAATCTAACGTACGGGATTTTGTTCATTTGTGTTTATATGTACCGTACCGTATCGTGCTTTGGCAAGATTGCCAATTTGTAATTCCGTATTATACCCAAAGACTAAACATCATACTGTATTGTATGCATGCCTTGATTATGAGATTTGTATATATATCCTTAACTTATAGAGTAGAAGAGAAACCTACGGTTATTCAACTTAAAAGTAGCAGCGTTTACCCATATTTTCGATGGAAGCTCTAATAGGCGTTGGTGAAGTTTAATCAAAATGAAAAAAGGCCTAAGTTTTTTTTATATATATAAATATATATATATATATATATATATATATATATATATATATATATATATATATATATATAAATATATATATATATATATATATATATATATATATATATATATATATATATATATATATATATATATATATATATACGTATATATATATATATATATATATATATATATATATATATATATATATATATATATATATATATATATATATATATATCATATAAGTACTATTATGATGCATTGTTTTGAATACTCATTATTGTTAGAATATAAAACTTAGGGCTCCTCGTAATCTGTTGGTGGAATTAGTGTAAACGAATTTATACTCGAAATTCCCCAGCAAAGAAGTCGGAAATAAAAGCAAAGACGGTAGAGAGGATACAAGAAATGCTAATGATTTTCAGGAGAAAAACAATAACGTAGGGGGACTAGAAAAAAGAAATTGGGAAAAAAGGGACAACTTTTAGAATTGTCAGACTAAGCCTTTAGTTATCTCTGGTATGTGGTGACAAGGGAATAAAAAATTACACAGAAAAGCTGAGTGCTAAAAGAATGGAAAAGAGTAACCACCTTCGTGAACATTCTAGCATTTAATAAGATGTTCACGGAAAAGACATTTATGATAAGAATTCTGGACCTGAACATCTATGTATCCATTCATCTACAAGATAGAACAGTTCATTTACCTTTCTTATATTTTCACAGTATATGAAAAACGTCTTGGCCTTGTAGCAAGAGTAACATTTACTGTATTGCAAGAACATTTCCTCACGACAGGATTCGCCAATTTCATTTCTTTATAAGGGAAATATTATTTTAAACCATTTCCATTGGTCATGGTAGCCCAATTACCTTAGCCTCTCATCATCACTTAACCACTTTAATTAATCCATCGCTCATTCTGAATTACATTTGCGGTTTTTCCATTGTTTTTCCTAATTTCATTATGCCATCTAAAATAGAGTGCATTACTCAAATTTTATCAAATAAAATCAATGTTATTGTTTAATCATTACATCATTAAATTTATCATAGTATTATATTTTTAACTTGTTACTGTAATACAAGTATAATTTATGTAATTATATCCTGCTTTTGTGAATTTCCTTCTAATATATGGTTATACAACAATCGTCAGACTTTCTTGAAAAACGGAGCTCTCTCTCTCTCTCTCTCTCTCTCTCTCTCTCTCTCTCTCTCTCTCTCTATCTCTCTCTCTCTCTCTCTCTCTCTCTCTCTCTCTCTCTCTCTCTCTCTCTCTCTCTCTCTCTCTCTCTCTCTCTTTCATTTAACTATTTTTTATGCAATATATGAATACAAATCTTGAAAAGAGTAAAGAATCAAAGTAATTATTTTGTATTTTATATCTTGGAATAGTTTTATTTCTTATCTTAATCCTTTTAATCTTGTTCGTATCATTATCTCTCTACGTACATGACCCAATATATTTTCCAGTCTTTCGTTGCTTACCTTTGTTTCTTTCACTACCCATGAATATCCAAAAAATACCGCTACACTTCTTAATGTACGACGAATTATCTATAATAAAGAAGAAGAATGTTACTTTTTATTCATGGAACGATAATCTAAATATGAATCCCCCAATACATTATTAACGGCAGCAATTATATGCCAATTCTGGATCCTATTTCCACAAAAATGAAAATTGATGTCTGGCTCATAACTAAATTTCGTTCCAATAACTCGATTTGTCTTTCAATAGAAAGTGACCGACTGCTAAGAGGAATGATTTCTTTTGAATTGACATCCGATAATAAATTCACGGAAATGAGATTACCGGGGACTGGTCCAACATAATTGCACAAAAGAATAATCTCATATATCTTTATTTGAGAAATGCAACAATTTTTATGTTAAAAAAATAACATTAGTTAATGAACAAACAAATACAAAAAAAAAAAAAAAAAAAAAAAAAAAAAAAATAACCTATTTCTCCTATCTTATCAGTTGAGAAATGCAGCATTCTTACAGACGATAGCATAAGTTAATGTACTGTACAAATTTGATAAATACTTTATTTCCTAATCAAAGTATAGTTGAACACGGGGGTACTTAATGATCCTATATAAGGCATGTATCCATAAAAAAAAAATAGATGTCATACACCTCAGGAGCTAGGAAAACAGTAATCTTTACACACAAAAAAAATATATATATATATATATATATATATATATATATATATATATATATATATATATATATATATATATATATATATATATATTTGGGTCTACACCATCATAACCCTAAGTTCCATTAAAAGTGTTTCAATTTCCCGGGATCGAAAAGCTGAACTAGTTAGTTAATCCTTGGGAAAACATGCATGATGATGATTGAATTTCTCATTACTCTACTTACTGTCGCTTTGGATCAGTGAGTGACAGAGCCGAATGAAAGAGCCATCTAGTTTAAGCAAAGGAAGAACTTTATAGTTTACACTAAACAGTGCAGATTTATGGGCAGATCAACACTTGTGTTTCTTCTTTGTAACAGAAAGGGAATTTTTTTGTACTAAGATTGTAATCATATTCAGTTGAAGCATAAGCGCTTTGAGGAACAGCTCCTAATAGAATTTAGTGATTCCAAGTCAAATAGGATCTGTTGTACTTTCAAGAATAATATGCCTAATACTTCTCTAAATGAGCACGTCTACAATCATCATTGAAGCAAGTTTTGTCTTCTGCTCGATACTTTAACACTTGAGATATAGCTGTTACCATTGGAGTGTCAACTTACATAATCCAAAGGTGTATATTTAGCGGGTGGGAATAGGGGATATTGTAAACAGAAAGGAGTGAAAACCAAGCATAAGAACACCACATCACAACAAGCAAAGCAATACAGCATACATATCTGACCACTGTAATATAAATAAGTAATTCTGTTTCGAATAGTTCGAGAAAGAGATTATCCAAATGCCGGTTAACTACTTGTTCCCCATTTACTGGCAGGAACGAAAGTTTCGGAGGTCACGTCACAGCAACGAGAGTTATGGTCGGCAGTGAGAAGGTGTCTGTCTTCAAGGAAGGTAGCTGATACGTATGAGAAGCAGCGTGGGCCCTCTCGAGTTACGTTGGTGCGGCCTGTTTATATGTGGGAATTTCAGGAGTGTGGCTTCATTCTTGGATTGTGATTTCCAGGTGTATCTTCGTATCGGTAGCTGAAGAAGAACCTCTCACTCAAGAAATTGTATTCGAATACTCCCTATTCACTCGGAGACCTCTAGAACTGCTTGTTTAAAAATCAGCTAGGTTCTGTTTTATTATATTTATTAATAATTTTTCCATGAATATTACCTGAGCTCTTAGATAGGATCGTATCTGCAAGTGTTTGTTATTTAAGCATAATAAAAATGCTTTGAAGTGTTGTTTCTTGTGTAATTCTCCTCATCATAATTAAACCTGTTTTTAAATATGTGTTGTGGTAGTTCATGATGTGGACATCGTAACATATTTGGGGGCCTGACCTTGATCGTTGAATTTAAATTTAAGCAAAACAGGTTTAAATGAGGAGTTTATTTAATTGTTGTAGGTTTGAGTGAGGTCATTTAGTTGTTTCATAGCCATTGTAACCAATCATGTCTGAGTCTGAAACAGAATATTTAGAAAGTGACTTTGACGTAAAGGAATTTCTGTCGTCCTTAGCGGGGGTTGCAGCTTTTCAAAGTCTGTTTAAGCGTGAACTTGTGTTAATTGCTAATCATCTTGACATAGATTTTACTATGGCTATGAAAAAGGATGATTTGATAAAGAGTTTTATAGGACACTTGGGTAATGTAGAGGAGAATGCAGAAGTTTCAAGGGTAATGGAAAGTGATAGCATTGAAGCTTTGAAACTTAGAATAAAGCTGAAGGAGTTAGACATAGCTCTTAAATGTGAAAGAGTAGCTGCTGATCGTTCAAGAGCGGAAGAAAGGGAGAGAGAGAGGAGTCTTGAGCGTGAAAGAGCGGAAGAAAGGGAGAGAGAGAGGAATCTTGAGCGTGAAAGAGCGGAAGAAAGGGAGAGAGAGAGGAAACTTGAGCCTGAAAGAATGGAACACGAACTAAAGTTACAGGAAATTAAGGTAAGACACAGACAAGGTAGTGCAGATTTTGATGTAGCTAAATACATGAAGATGGTTCCCCCTTCTGATGAAAATGAGGTAACTAATTAGTTTACAACTTTTGAGAAAGTAGCGAAAGGAATGGGCTGGCTTAAGACCTCATGGTATATATTATTACAATGTGCATTGAAATCTAGGGCCCAAAATGTATTTTCGTGTTTGGTTGAGGAGACGTGTGGTAATTATGACGAATTGAAAAAGTGTATTTTCAAAGCATATGAATTAGTGCTAGAGGCTTACAGGTTGAAATTTCGTAGGCTTTTTAAAACAGGAGATCAGACTTATGTAGATTTTGCTCGCATTAAAGCTAAATTGCTTGATGATTGGTTGAGATCTGAAGGAATCTGTGATTTCAAAGGGTTTAAACAACTAATATTGTTAGAAGAGTTTAAGCATTGTTTATCTAAAGACTTGAAGGTACACTTTGAGGAGCTTCAGGTTGAGAATTTAGAGAAAGCTGCCATTAATTAAGGGTGATGAGTACTCACTGATGCACAAAATTTTTTAAGGGAAAAATCTGGTTAGGGGTAGAAGCAGCAAAGAAGGTTTTCAGGAATTGAAAAGTGGTAAGAGTAAAACTGAAAACGCAAGTGATTTGGATAAATGTGTTGTAGCTCCAGTATTGAAAGGTGATAGTTTGCCGAGTGGGAAGAGGATGCCAATTAAGTGTTTTAACTGTGGTAAACTGGGCCATAGAAAGGCCTACTATTGGTCCTTAAGGGACGGTAATAGAGAGCCCAAACCCGTTGCTTTGGTAACCAGGGTAAGTGCTGATAGAGAGATTAGTCCATTAAGTGAGGGTGGGAAAAGCCCTAGGTCGTCTGATTTGAAGAGATATAAGTCATTTGTGTCTTATGGTAGTGTAGCTACAGGAAGTGGTAAGGGCAGAAAAAGATTGTTTATTCTCAGAGATACATGGGCCCTACAGTCATTGATTTTGAAAAGGGCATTGCCTAAAGGTTTCAAGTATGAGGGTAAGGAAAAGGTATTGATTAAGAGTTTTCCAAAAGAGATAATCTCTTGTCCATATGAAACTGTGGTTCTGGAGTCTGATCATGCAACAGGTCCGGTTAGGGTTGCCGTTGTTGAAGAAATTCCTGTAGGAGTTGATTTAACATTGGCCAATGATATTGGTGGTAATAAGGTTTTAAGTAACACATGGTTACTTAGCTATCCTCAATTTTGTGGAAGCATAGAGAGCTTGGAAGGAGAATTTCCTGGTATTTTCCCGTGTGTGCTATCACACGGTCAGTGCAGAAAGTGGAAGCTGGTAGGGATTGTAAGATTGACTTCTCGATGTGTTTTCTGGGAAAATTTGGTGATTGTTCTGAACAAGGTAAGGCTTTAGATGTATCTAGAGAGAAATTCATAATGGATCAAGAAAATTACCTAGAGCTAGCAGAGATAGCTGCAAAGGTTTTTTTTCAGATAAGGAAATTGAGAAAATTTAGAGCCTCTAAGGTTGCTGCCGGTGAAGAATGGAAAGTTGATTACCAAATAGTCGTTCCTCCGAATTACAGTCCCTCTATTTTACATTCAGCACATAACAATCCAATTAGTGCCCATTTTGGAGTCAATAAAACATTTTGCAAATTAACTAAACACTTTTATTGGCCTGGGATTCATTCTGATGTTAAAGCATTTTGTAAGACTTGACGTGTGTGTCAAATTATCGGAAAACCGAACCAAAAGTTGACTAAAGCTCTCCTTGAACCCATACCAGCCATGGAAGAACCATTTCATAGGGGATTAGTGGACATTGTTGGCCCATTGCCAAAGTCAAAAGGTGGAAATCAGTATAACTTACAATCATGGACAGATCCAATAGGTATCCTGAGGCCATTCCGTTGCGGAATGTCTGCTCTAAGAATATTGTAAATGGATGTTACAATTTTTTTTCACTTGATTTGGATTGCCTAAAGAGGTTCAGTCGGACCAGGGTTCAAACTTTTTGAGCAATATACTTAGACAGGCAATGCAGGAACTAGGAATCAGGAAGGTAACTTCATCAACGTACCATCTTCAGAGCCAAGGGGCTGTAGAAAGGTACCATCAAACCTTAAAAACTATGTTGAGAAAATTTTGTTTGGAGAACAAAAACGATTAGGATAAAGGTCTGCCCTTCCTTCTGTTTGCATCCAGAGAAATCCCTAATGAGTCATTAGGGTTTTCCCCTTTTGAGTGAGTATTTTGTCATCAGGTTAGAGGACCTTTTAAATTGATTAAAGATCATTGGATTAATAATGTTGAATATTCTAATATGTTGGACTATGTTTCAGATCCTAGGGAAAGAATCAGGAAAACCTGGGACATAGCAAGAGATAACTTAATGGAGGCTCAGCAGAAGATGTAAAAATATTATGATTTAGAAGCCAAAAAAGTTGACTACAAACCAGGAGATGAAGTATTGGTATTCCTTCCAGTAGCAGGTCAGCCATTACATGCAAAGTTTTCTGGGCCTTACATAATAGAAAAGAAGGTAGGAAATACGGATTATGTTGTTATTAATCCAGATAGGAGAAGGAAAAAGAGGTTGTGCCATGATAATATGTTAAAGCCATATTTTTCAAGGACGCCAAAGCCAGTCTTGTTGAATATAAAGTTAAATAATAATAGTAATCAAGAGAAACTTAAACTTGAGACTGAAGTTGAAGACTGGCCTATTTCAAATTCAGAGGCTTTAAGGAATTTGAAGAATAAATTGGTTCATCTTGATGAAAGTCGAGGTCCGGAGTTAAGCGATTTATTCTACGATTATAAAGATGTATTTTCAGATGTTCCGGGCAGGACCTGCTCATTACAACATGATGTTGATGTTGGCAATTCAAATCCTATTAAACAGCACCTATATCGCTTAAGTCCACAAAAGGCAGAGATTGTTGAACGGAAAGTAAAATATATGCTCGATCATAAATTAATTAAACATAGTAGTAGGGAGTTGAGTTCCCCTGTAGTACTTGTCAAAAAAAAAAATTATGTTCAATACCGTTTATGTTTTGATTACAGAAAAGTAAATGATGTCACCATGATAGGTTCATTTCCCAAATATGACTGTATTTATCGCATTTGAAAGGACATATTTTTCAGCAAGTTTGACATGGTGAAGGGTTATTGGCAGGAACAATAATCAGAGATTAACAAGATGGAGTCCATTTTTATAACCTTACGATTTCAACATCCTACATATCAAAGGGAAGGAGAAGGTCATTCCGGATGCATTGTCAAGGATGTGACTTGCTTTATTTTTTTTACCTGATTTTTGTTCGATGCAAAATATATATTACATATATATTTTTCCTTTTTTTAGGTGGGAGGTGTAATATAAATAAGTAATTCTGTTTTAAATAGTTCTGGAAAGAGATTATCCAAATGTCAGTTAACTACTTGTTCCCCATTTATTGGCAGGAACGAAAATTTCGGAAGTCACGTCACAGCAAGGGGAATTATGGTCGGCAATGAGAAGGTGTCTTTCTTCAAGGAAGGTCACTGATACGTTTGAGAGATACATTGTTGGATCCAGTGTTTAGCCGTTGAGTTGGAGCAATCAATTCCGTTCCCATTGGATGGTTGTGGCTTTATGAAAAGCAGCGTTGGCCCTCTCGAGTTACGTTGGTGTGGCCTGTTTAGATGTGGTAATTTCCGGAGTGTGGCTTCATTCCTGGATTGTGATTTCCAGGTGTATTTTCGTATCGGTGCTGAAGAAGAGCCTCTCGCTCAAGAAATTGTTTTTGAATACTCCCTATTCACTCAGAGACCTCTAGAACTGCTCGTTTGAATGTTAGCTAAGTTTTGTTTTATCATATTTATTAGTTATTTTTCCATAAATATTATCTGAGCTCTTAGATACCAGTCGTATCTGCAAGTGTTTGTTATTTAAGCATAATAAAAATGTTTTGAAGGGTTGTTTTGTGTGTAGTTCTCCTCCTCACAATTAAACCTGTTTTTAAGTATGTATTGTGGTAGTTCATGATGTGGACATCGTAACACCACAAGAAAAAGTTGATAGCTATCAGACAAGAATTTCATATCCCATGTTCTCCACAGACAACCAGGTGTAGAATGAGGCAGTACGTGATCCGCTGGCCTGTTACAGAACGGAACAATGAAATCATTCTGAGCTTCACTCTGTAATATATAGGTGACGATATCAATTATCATAAAAACGTAATCTTTAGTGGAGAAATTAACTTTAGGGGATGCCAGAAATATGCATAGATTGTGGAGACAGGAGCAAGGGATGGTTGGCGATGCATTGAAAAAAGATATGAAGATAGCAATATTCAGGAGAGAGAGAAAGGATCTGGAGTGTTGGGATAAGCTACATAGGCTGGATATCGAGTTACACACAGGGGATCTGGTAAATGTGAATGGTACTTTGAACGCCGGCGAATATGAATTTCTTTTAGAATGTGATGCTGCTAATAGGATAGGTCATGGCAATCTCTGTGTCCAAGAAAATAATCAAATATAGCCCACATTGTGACCAAGTGATTCATGAGGCAATCTGAAATTCAGTCAATGGACATACCTGCCAAAGGGTGTTATATCAACCCCGTAGAAAAATAAAGGTACATAATGGAACAGGAAATAGGGATGGACCCAATTGGATAATAAGACGCTGTTAAGCAAACAGTGAAAATGATATGAGAATTATCTGATGCCGTCAAAACATTTCTTAGGGGCTTAGTGATTGGACCTGTTTTGAAATAAAGATATAGTTACACAAATATGAGTAATCCTACTTGTAATATTTTTGAAGATGCACAATTAGTAATTAACCTACATCACCTATAGTCCGTAATTTTTCAGTATTTTAAAGTTCATTATGATTCTTGTAATGCATACGATTAAATTGCTATTCAATAGTTATTTTTGCATGAAACATAAAATGGGTCCAATTAAATAGTTATCTATGTTGTTTATTTGTTATTATCATATTCAATATAACATAAAATGCAACTATCTGGACTGTTGACCATGCTAGAAACAAATATCAGTATCTCAACTAAGATATGACATACATGCTAATGCTATACCATCTAAGATATCATAGAATAATAGAATAGTAACATTGTATATATGTAGCTTTGATGACTAATAAAAACAAAAGCTATGTGTGGAGACACTAGATAGGTATTAACGGAAAACGGAGATGAATATAACTAACTTTATATAGACGGAGCATCATTATGTATACATACCGTTCCAGAAGAAACTGCATGAAAATCCAAATACAACAAAACAAGCATATACAGACATTAAAAAGTTATCAGTGGGATAGTAGAGCTGTAACGACAATAAAAAAAAAATAATAACACCGCTACATTATATGAGCATGTGTGATACTCATGCAGTACACGGATTCCCCATAAATGGACATATATCTGAAATAGGGCACCCTGCTCTTCAGAGGCGTACAGAAGGTGGATCATCTGGCAGGAGATATGCAGGTTTCAGACAATGAATGGAGACCTTATCCTCTTTGCCATGTAAGTTCAGGAGGAATGCTTTAGGAGTATGAAGGATCACAAAGAAGAGGAACGTGTCAGGGAGCAATAACCTTGGCTTGCTATTGTCGTTTCGCAAGATATGCCGAGTGCAGATCTTTAAGCATGTGTTGCTTAGCTGGTGGCTTGTAAGTCTGAAGGCATTGAGTAAATTTTCCCAAAACATGTAGGCACTGGAGATTACAGGATGAGATAGTAGAGAAAAAAATATTGGCAGGAACGACCAAGAGTTGCCATACACCATTTCAGCTGTCGAGATATCCAGGGAGCTTTTAGGAGTAGGTTTAGTGTTAGGAGGACCCAGGGAAGCTGGGT
>NC_090740.1:91922662-91935162 GCF_036898095.1 Palaemon carinicauda
GGATCATGGCAAATCATCCCACCAACGTTTGTGATATTACAGCAAATAGCTTTTGAGTTTTGCGAATCACAAATACGTTGAGAGAAAACTTCTATCAAAACATAATCTTCACTGTGATGAAGTTGGCAAAGGAACATAGAGCAATATACGGAAGAAACTGAATGAGAAATACAAAATACAGAAGAATTGGATCAGCTAAATTAGAGATTATTTAAGGCAAGAATAAACAATAAGGTATATAAAATTCTAAAATATGAGAACAAAAACAAAGGACATCAGCAGAATAGTCTCTTTGAGACAAACGAGATACACCTATATAGCCAACTAAAAGGCGACGATAACCATCAGGAGAAACCAGAAGTAAAACCATCCGAATAGCTCTGAAAAGGCATATGGAATAACCAAGTAGCCCACAATAAATGATCAGAATAGCTAGAGGATATTAAAAGTGATGAACATGATCTCAAAACAGAGGCTTTAAGGAACCAGCTAAAAAACACTACATGATGGAATCCACTAGTGGCTACACCCTAAAAGAAGTTCATGGTTACTGTCTCAAAAACTTCAGACTCTTACATACAAGAATGGGGCAAATCAACTCCAGCACTTTATTCAAAACTGCCAAGCACCTAATTCAAAAGACAAAAATTAAGGAAAACAAAGCAAGCATCTGCAGACCAGTTACATACCTACCATTAATGTGGAAGCTGCTCACAGGCGTCATTAATGAAAGAGTACCCGGAAGAAACAAAAACCATTCACAGTCAGCAAAAAGGATCCACAAGGAAATGCACGGGCACTGAAGAACAGTTACTAATAGACAGAATGGTAAAAAAGAGAAGCAAGAGTAGAAAAATAAACCTTAATATAGTATGATTAAATAAAAAGGAAACCATTGACATGATGCCAGACTCATGGCTGACAAAAGACTCACTAAATATACATAGCACAGAGGATTACACTATCAAGTTCCTCAAGAATACAAAGCAAAACTAGAAAATAATATTTACAATTCTGAAAAAAAATGGCTTGCTGTGGCTAAAACCAGGAGAGAAATGATCCAAGGTGATTCAATCTCCTCACTGCTGTTCGTAGTCGCTACCATACCCATGAAAAGGTAGATGATAAAGATCGGAGTTGGGTACCAACTGAAAAAAAAACGAGTCAGCAGGATAAACAACCTGATGTTCATGGATGACCTTAAGGTATTCGTGAAACCAAAAAATAATTATATAAACATGATAATTCTGAGAGCATGAATTGTATCAGGAAACATCAAAATGGAGTTTGGAATAGGAAAGTGAGCCTTAGTAAACGCAGAGGGATGATAAAATAAAGTCTTAAGGGATATAGCTACCAGATACAAATGTCGTCAAAGACATAGACGGTGCAGGCTACTAATATATCGTGATTAATAGAAGATGCAATAAAACACCAGGAAATGGAAGTAAAGATCAGAAGAGAATACATGCAAAGGATGGAAACTACAACGTAGTCAAAGATGAACTCTAGAAATATGGAAAAGGCTATAAAAGCCTGGACAGTACCCATTATCAGGTAAAGTGCTAAAATGATAGAATGCAAAAGGTCAGAGCTATGGGATATGGATAGAAAAATTAAAAAGGTAATACACATATACCGAGCTCTGCAGGCAAGACCGTTTATTAGAACGCTCTGTTTACCATGCAGTGAAGAAGAAAAAGAACTCATCGGTAGAGAATATTGTAGTCAACATCGAAAGTACAGCACTAGAACAGTAACCTGAGGCCATGGCAAGGAAGCTTGATAAACAAGGTTGAAGGCCCTGAAGTGTATAAGGAGAAAAGGAGAAAACGGGTAAAAAGAGACAAATAGAATGGAAAAGAAAAGCAATATATAGACAATTCCTGAGAACGGCTGAAAAATTTGCTCTAAAGGAAACAAATAAGTGGCTACAGATAGGAGAACTTCAGAAGCAGTCCAAAAGGATAATAATGGCTACACAAGATCAGGCTTTAGGAACAAGATACACTAAAAAAAAAAAACTATTGACGCAAGAAATGTGTGCCAAAATAAACCATTACCTACATCATCTGTAAATATTCAGCAATGGCTTAAAATCAAAATAGACAGCGAGATTGTACTTCTACAGTTTTCTGGTATGTCTCTCCAGAAAATATAAATTACACTGCAGTAAAAAAAGTGTAGGAACATAAACATCAAGCTGTGGTAGAAAAATGACCAGACTAAACTATTCAGGGACACGAATATAATGACGGAGAAGGTGATACAAGCACATCGATCGGACATCACTTTGGTCGAAAAAAAAATATCAAGGGTGAAAAATGCAGGGAAAAAAATAGAAGGTAGCAGGACTTGGGGATTGAATTGAGAAGGAATTGGAATATGTTTGTAGAAATAAATGATTAAAACGATGGTAAAAGCTTGTATAGCCCAAGGAATAGATGAAAAAAGCGTGGTACATGAAACACCATATATATAGTGGGGAAAGTACCGGACAAATAATGATAATAATAATAATAATAATAATAATAATAATAATAATAATAATAATGATAATAATAATAATGATAATAATAATAATAATAAAAATAATAATAATAACAAACCCCCCCAAAAAAAATATATATATCAATTAAATAATTTGAATAAATTTCTTCAAACAACCTTTACTCTTAGTATGAACATGCTATTAAAATACTGTAAACTTAATTAAACCAATTGTAATTCTGATGAAATAATTACTAGTGATAAACCTTTTAGGTGAGATAAAAAGTGACTAAAATGTGATATAAGGTATGCGGTAATATATATGCAACTGATAAAAGGATATTTGGTTCGTTTGGTTTGATAAAAAGTTTTTTGAAAAATATGATGAACAAAAGGTATATGTAACTGTTTTTAAGAGTTGTAACAAGTAAAACGATGAAAAGAAAGAGCATTTCTATGAACAGTAATCAATATTTACAAACAAAAAATAAATCTCAATATCTTGTATGTGTATTCTATCAGAGCCTTTTTAATTTATATTATTTAGATCACACGTTGATGAAAAATAAAAACAATATTCTCAAATTCAAGAAAAGGTTGTTTCTAAAGATTTAATCATAATATATCTCCAAAAACAATAACAATCATTCAGAAAGACGTTGAAATCCCTCGAGTAATGGAAGAACCCATTACATTGTACCCTGGGACCTTACACCAATCTCCTCCTGTAAAAGATTTCCCGTAAATATTCCTTCCCTTACCATCAAGAGGGCCCCTAATGGTTCTTACATCTGTGCTGAAAGCGCTTGCTACGATATGCTTTTGAAACGGAAGGAAATTACTCTCTCTCTCTCTCTCTCTCTCTCTCTCTCTCTCTCTCTCTCTCTCTCTCTCTCTCGGTATATGCCCCTTGTAATTTCTGCTTATATTATTATTATTATTATTATGATTATTATTATTATTATTATTATTATTATTATTATTATTATTATTATTATTATTAGCTAAGATAACCTTAGTTGGGAAAGCATAATACTATAGGCTCAAGAGCTCTAAAACGAAAAAAAGATAGGCCAGTGAAGTAAGGAAACAAGAAAATACAAGAGAAGTAATAACGATCAAAATGAAACATTTTAAGAATATCATCAACATTAAATTAGACCGTTCATATATAAATATTAAAAACTTCATGAAAACAAGAGGAAGAGAATAAAGACAGAATACCTCAAGCATACGAACTCTAACCCAATACATAGAAAGACCATGGTTAAGACGCTATGGTACAAGGAAGGACTAGAAAATAATGATTTGATTTTGAAGTGCCCCTCTAAGAAGTGCTTACTATAGCTAAAGAGTCTCTTCTTCTACTTCTACCAAGAGGAAGGTAGCCACAGCCATATTACTTACTTATCTTTGATGGCTGCTTTTCTGGTCCCACGCAGCAGGAGAAACCCACTCTCTACAGGACCTCCGCTGTCGTTTTACCTTGTTCGTTCAGATCACGTATTGTTCATTTACTGTTAAATCGTCACTGTCGTTGGATTTTTTAAATAAGAAAGTCTTCAGTTTCCTCTTGAAACCCTTAATGTCTGCAATCCTTCAAAGGTTTCGTGAGAGCTTATATATAGTCTCGGGGCCGCATATTCAAAGGCTCTAGAGCCTAAAGTAGGTTCCAACAGCTTGGAGCCATCTGTAACTATTCTTGTGTCGACACGATTTGTTGGCTGCGCAATATGTAGTAGCAATTCCCTTAAGTATTTTGGACGACCGGTTCTGATAACTTGATGGGTTATTGTACATATTTTGAATTCAATTCTCGCTTTAATCGGCACCCAGTGAAAATCTATTAGTATAAGGGTGATCCTTTTTTTCAGTCTTGTTCCCCTGTTTATTATGTTTTGTATTTTCTTAAGTTGCACTTTTGATAAATTGTAATAGATAGAGTTGCATAGTCAGTCCTGGTAATAACACAGTTTATCACTAGTTTCTTTACAGAACTTTCGTCCAGGTTCTTTTTTATAAACACAATATTTCTTAGATGACAAACAGCAGTTTTTCTTACATTATTCATTTGGTCATTCAGATATCGGAACCGAGTCATTAATTATGTTCATCTAAATATCACCTAAGTTTCTCACTCTGTTTCTCTTACCCACCACCATGAATTCAGTTTTGCTCTCATTCAATTTTAGTTGTTTAAATGTCATCCATTCTCTAACACTATCAAGGATTTGGTTTAGTTTCAATAGTGCCATGTATATCATTAATGGAGAAGTAAAATTGTGTATCATTTACAAATAGTTTGAACTTCCCGCCATTCCTTTGTAGTATTTACGATAGACCGATAGTTGAGATGCAGAATAAGATAGATACAAGTACACTCCCCTGGGGTACCGTTCGGTTTAAGAGTTGAAATGATGAATAAGAGTTTCCAATTTGTACACAATAATTTCTACCAACTACGTAGTCTTTTAGGTGTTCGAAGGCTTGATCTTCAACCCCGATGGACTGTAGATCATTCAGTAGCAGTTCATGCACAACTGTATCAAAAGCAGCACTGAGATCGCGCAGTATTGAGATACAACATTTATTTTCATCCATCATTTCTAGCATATCATTTACAGCAGAGCAGATGGCTGTCTCCGTGAGTATAGTTTTCTGTAAGCAGATAGCTTGTCAGGCAAAGCTTCTATTACTTTTAAGTGACTGACTAGTTGTTTAAGAATTATATATTTAGCCCTTTTGAAACAAAGGATAGATTCGAAATAAGTCTATATGAGTTTAATTTCTGGTAGTCCAGTGCATTTTTCAGAACTGGTGTGACTATAGCCATTTTCTCAGATTTAGGAAACTTACATTCATCAATGCTTGCATTTTCTAGTTTCATTATTATTTCGGCTTGACTAGAAACGTTTCTCTCTCCAATTACTTCCGATATTGGCATAGGATCGATCGAGCATTTTTTTTTTCTTTGCTCTCTTGATAATTCTGGTGATGTCATCTTGTGTTACGTTGTTAAATCGTGTTAATTTTGTCTGTGCCTAGTGTATCATTAATCTGATGTTGAGTATTTACAAATGACCTGGTTATATTTTCATTTTTTTTTTCTAAAGAATACTAGAAAATTATTTGCTAGTTCCTGGTCACTGGATCCATCAGGTAGCTTCTTTTCTTTTACATTTCCTATTATACCATTCAGGAGACGATATATCTTATTTATGTCTTGCTGCTTCGAGGACCTTTCTCTTAAAGTAATCACTGTTTTCCTTCTTAGTAGGTAGTTATATTGACACGCAGCAGTTTTGTATTCTACCCAAGTACTTTCAGTTTTCAACCTATTCCACTTTCCTTCTTTGAGTCTGTTTTCCCTGTTTTTACCAAAATCTCTCCATCACCCCAAGGAGATTGGTCTGTTACAGTTATTGTCTTTTCCCTCGGTGGGCATATGGTATCATATTCTCGTTTACTCGCTTTGTTATAAGTGGTCGTAAGACAGTTAGCACACTTAGCTCATTACAGACGTTGGTCATTATGATCACAAGGAATATCGATAGCAACATTTATTTCCTTTGTAACTAAGTCAATAAATACGGTAGAAGAAAATTTGATTTATGTCTAAAGTTTATTTTCTTTACTATTGCATGTTTCTTTAGAGGTAGATCAAATGTGATAAGTTTGTGTACTAGGGAGATAGTACATTTCTCTTCAACTTTTATATCAGATACAATATTATCCATTTCATCCCTTAAAATTAAGTCTAACGTATACCCAGTTAAATTAGTTGTACTGTCGACATTATTCACTTGTCGATATTATTCTAGTAACTCACTAAATGGCAAAGCGTCAGGATTTGATGCGTCATCCATCCAGAAATTGAAGTCTCCATAGATAGCTAATTCGTTTTTCTCCATGATAATCATCTCAATGAGAGCACCAAATTCTTCAAATAGATATTAGTGTTTGTTCTAGGAGGTTTATATATTCAAAACTTGTTACACTAATTCTTTTCAATATTTTGAGATTTGGGTAACATTTATGAATAGAGAGTCCGACACCTTCACCAGCCTACCTTCTCTCGGTATGTGAAAGAAGGCATGTGTGGGGGGCATCATTTCAGTGATCTTTGCCTTTTCCAAGTTATTTAACTATGTTTCAGATAATGGTAGCATATCCAGAAATATCTCGTTTATCAATTCTCGAATTTCAGTGATCTTTGCCTTGTCCAAGTTATTTAAGCATGTTTCAGATAATGCTAGCATATCCAAATATTTCTTGTTTATCAATTCTCGAATTTTAATAGGCTTATTACATACAGATTGTATATTTACATAGGCACAGTTTATGACATCCCTAGTAACCATGATCAGTATTTTCCGCTAGTCTTTTCAATTCCTAGTCATAAGCTTTGCAGTCTCTAGAATTTACTGAGTGGTCACTTGGTTTGTATAACTTTGTGCAGTTTATACACTCCGACACTTTCGAATTACACTCCTTAGTGAATTGTTTTCCTGAACATTTCCCCCAGAATTAATCATCATTCTAAGACTGGCAATCTTTTTTAAGATGTCCATACCTCTGACAGTGGTAGCAGGTGATCACGCAGTACCTATCACGTTTGTTATAGATATCCCATCGCAACGAAACTTTGTCCACATTATCTTGAATAGCCCTCCGAACTTCAGGATCATATTTCAGCACATAGTGAGTGCCACCCCCCCCCCCACCCCCCGGCATTTTTCTTCAGGATTACACTTACCTTCTTTATATTTAAGATTTGGTCCAGGCAGCGATTTCTTTGATACAAAGCATTTACTACATCATCTTGATCATTGTACACCTTACATATCATTATTTTTGGTTTTAGTTTTTTCGATTTTTTTCATTTCCTTGTAGGCCACCAATATCTGAATTGTGTTTTCCGCCTCTTCTCTGATCATATTGTTTGAAAATTTCACAACAACATTTCCATTCGTAGTTGACCTCGTGTTAAGTAAAGCATAGATAAATAAATAAATAAATATATTTATATATATATATATATATATATATATATATATATATATATATATATATATATATATATATATATATATATATATATATATATAGACGGGTAAACATTTAGATAGATATGCACTAATACGCACGCACACGTGGATTCAACTTTCCTATTTCCTCTCCCCACCTACCTGAGAGACGGGGAGACTGAATAGTCATGTGTTTAGTAGTGACACTCAGTGTGATAGGATCTATATATATATATATATATATATATATATATATATATATATATATATATATATATATATATATATATATATATATATACATATATATGTGTGTGTGTGTGTGTGTGTATATATATATATATATATATATATATATATATATATATATATATATATATATATATATATATATATATATATATATATATATATATCTATATATATCTATATATATATATATATATATATATATATATATATATATATATATATATATATATATATATATATATATTACAAATGTATCTGTGGATATGTAACATAATTGGGTTTGTTAATTCAAAGTTAATGTTTGCGAAAACAATGTAATATAAGTGAAATCACATGATACTACAATAGTTGGAATAATGAATGTATTGCGGAGCATGCGTATTGATTGAATTATTTAATATACCATAGATATTAAAAAATTATAGGAAATTCACAGAATAGAGAGAGAGAGAGAGAGAGAGAGAGAGAGAGAGAGAGAGAGAGAGAGAGAGAGAGAGAGAGAGAGAGAGAGATAATAATCTCAGGAAACCTAGGTGGATATTTTGAAGCGTTTGCTTAACCAATTCTCCTATAAATGAATGTTTATTGTAAATGTAGAAGTATGCTGTGAATATAGTGTTATTATGCTATATTCACTTCTGCAAGGACAAGCTTTTTATCAGTATTTTATCAATAACTGAACAATAAAATATCAATGAAATATGAATTTGGTGTGCATTATATAGGTCATACGTTTTAGATATTTCATTCTTATCATGAGGAAATAATTAAATCTATTTTATATAAAATATTGAATAAAAAAAAAATTGGATGTGAAGAAATTGTAATATCTAAAGTTTAAAGTCCTGTCCTTTTTTAGAGGGAAATGTTGGTTAGAATTTTTTTCCAAAGACAAGTATTTTAGATTTGATTATATTGCAATGAGCATCAAACGTTTAACTTGGCTTCAAAAGGCAATAAAAAAAAAAATTGGAAGACCCATGCCTACATGGTTGTAGATTTGGAAGCGTGAAGTATGAAATGATGAATGGAGAAATGTAAATTTAAAAGATCAGGATAGAGTCGACTGGAGTGATATTTAACCGAGGCCCTTTGCGTCAATAGGCGTAAGAAGAGATGATAGTGCATTGTATAGAATGCGTCAAAAGTGAAAATACACGAAATTCAGCGACTGGCAACTATAGCTCTTCGCTCAACAACTTATGCTTTCTACATTGAAAGTGCTATCAGGCATATTAATGCTAACGCAAGTTGCATGAATATCAGATTAATAATATCTAGGCTAATCATAAGAAAAAAATATATGTTTTTTGTCATTATTTTAAGGTGTAATTGTTACTTATATAAAAAAAAATTGAAATTTCACTTATACATAGGATTACCAGCATTATGCATAGTTCGTGCAGTTTTTAAACCAATATGTAATACCATAGCGCACATTCAACCATGAATGCACCTAGATTTAACAGAGAAGTTGCTAGTTCCAATTTTAGCCTCTAGGACCCAACTGTTCGGGCTCAACTTAGGTTTTTTTTCTTTGGTTTTTATTTAAGATACAAGCGTAAGGTAATCTATCCAATCTTATTTACGTTTCAAAAATGATGGCCAAATATGGGGCGAGGGGACTGATGCATCAGGATCAGTTATGAGGTCTACAATTGAATTTCATTGGACACGAATTCCAGTGCAAGAAATAACACGATGTTTCAATCTCCATAGAAAAGCTGTTTATAGGTGGGTGACGAGATATGACGAAGTAGAACTAGCAGGAATACCAAATCAACCAAGATCTTGTAGACCTCGCTGCTTCGTTTATGATTAAGACAGGCTGATGATTATATCTGTAAGGGGGCATCCAATAATATCATCAAAAATTGTTGAAGAAGAAACAACCCTTACAATATCAAACTCCACAATAAGATGTCGTAAGAGAAAAAAAAAAGTGTGTTGCAGATAGAATTCCGATTAGGAGCCCTTCCATTACCAAAGCTCATAATGAACACTGCTATAAAGGGCATTCTAGATAAGGATGTTATCTGGTGCAATGAGAAAACCTTTTGTATTTAACAACGCAAAAGAAAGGCTTCATTGTTGAAGTCCAAGGTGAAAAAGTAAATAAGTTATTTGTGTTTGAACCTGATCCTGGGTTATGGCATAGCTCATCATGTAATAATTATGGCACTAATACACATAATTTGATATTCAGCTGTACTTCGCCAACCCTGATTACTGTCTGCTTTACAATGATTTATTCTGCAATGTGGATAACTCTATTTCCAACTCAGGCTTCAAGTAATTCTAATAACTCTCTAATTAGGAAAACATTTCATTAGGTTACATGGATAATGTAACTTTAAATTTACAAGTCTTAGATGTATTCTTATTTTAGTCCGAAATGATTTTATACTAGTCTACGTGGATAATTATATGTCTCATAATCAAATACCAAATACACCACAAACGTCTAAGTAGGAAGGAAATAACCAGTGTTGTTATTGCTTACTTTAATTGGAGCTTTAGATATAAATTATATGGGGTGGTGACGATTCGCCACCGCTCATTCGCCGACGACGATTAGCCACCGCCAGTTCGCCACAAGCTTTTCGCCACTTGAACCATTTCGCCACCGGGACATTTCGCCACCAGGGACATAACTGCAACAGTTTATTTTTTCCCCTCTGCAGTTGTCTTTTATTTTGGCAGTTTTAACTATTCTAATGCAGTGTAAATAAAAGAAATGTAAAAAAAAAATAACATTTTATTATGTAAAAAAAGTTAAAAGTAATTCAAACATTTTATTGTTTACGAAGAAAGAAAAAAAAATTATATTATTGGTTTGCACCTAAAAAAAAAATAGAAACTTTAGTTCATTTGATAGTTATGGGGTATTCCGTTGATATATTCCAAAGCGTCTCTTTCATTTTTGTACTCGAGAAAAATTTTCTTTATTCTTCCATCGGCGCTTCTATATTTTTTCAGCTTTAATGGTGGTCCGCGTCCAGCTATCAGTTGTTCCATATATAAATCTCCTACCTTTTGTAATTTCATTAGAATTTCTATAATTTTCCATATGGCAGGGTGGTTAGCTCCAAGTTTAAAAGCAATTCTGCGATGAGCAGCTTCTGCGTGGCTATTTGTTCGATCGTCATCATTTAAAGTAGTTTCATATTGCGACCATATATCATGGGGATACATGGGTGGCCTTCGGCGTGTGCTGCGTCTATCGTAGATACCAATATAATTATACTCAAACCAATCTAATACTGGCATGAGTTCCTCAAGCAAAAAGTCAGAAATTGCTTCTGTGTAGATGCCAGGGTCACAATGTGGTACAAAAGCCAAACCAAGTTTCATTTATGCTTTTAAAGCAAAATCAGGGTCATCACTGTACTGCCTAGATGCTGCAACTCTAGCTATATGTCTTTGCATGCCTTGTCCTAAATGTAAAAAAAAAAAAAAAAAAAAAAATCCCCTTATTTAGACTCCCCTAAAGAATTCTGTCATAGCACTAATAGCTGCATGTTCAAAGTCGCAATGGATACACTCCGGTCTTAGATTAGGTACCAATGATTTAACCATTTCAAACATGCGTAGGTAAGTTGAACGTTACTTATTTGTTAGAAAGATATACAGAATTGGATGAACACCAATTTTTTTGTCAAAATACAATATAATTGCAAGAATAAATTAGGGGCTATATTGAATGTACCGTCAACAAACCATGTTGTTACTACTAGATAATGTAGCCATGATTCTCTTCCAAATATAATGATACGGTTACTTTCTAGACCACTATCAACTAAAGGAAACCCTTCTTCTGATAAGTTATAAAGTTTACCCATTTTATATGCAGTCGGAATGGCCAACTGCAAAAGATCGGTAGGATTTGCTGGCGCTAAGTTAATATCATTTCTTTTTCGTCTAATTATTTTCTTCATGCTGTCCAACGTTGGTAATGATTCTTGCACTTATAAAGGCAAACAAGATATACATTCATTTATAAGAAAGCTAGGTACTTCTTGTGATTCTTCTGCACAGCGTTTCAAATTTACTTTTACCTTAGCAACTTGTACACTTGCTGCAGAGGCCGAATGAGTGTGTTCATTCGTTTCTTTATCACATTGTTATTCCTGGTGTGGATTCGTCCATTGTATCTTCCCCTTTGTTCGCAGCGCCAGAATGTGATGCATGGATCCCTCTTGGATGATTTACCAAAATCGCAAATAAAACCATCGTGGGGAAATTTCTCTTTCCCGCGTTTGGAAAGAATATCTGTTTCCATTTGAGGGCTTAAGTAAGACTGATAAAAGTATTAAGAAAATATTTACTCCTTTTTTAAATAAAAAAGTAAACAGATTTGTTATGCTTGTAAACAACTTAAGCAAATGACCTTGTTAAACTATACAATTAAAAAATCATTACATTTTCAGAGTTATCCGGCAAAAAAAAAAATTAAAAAAATAAAATAAATAATAAAAAAAAGATAATAATATAAATAAATAAATAAAAAAAGAGCCGATTGCCCCGTACGCTTATAATGGGACCACTTATTTTTTCTCCGGTGGCGAATCAGCGGTGGTGAAATGGCATCGGAGTCGAATGGTCAGTGGCTAGCTGTCAGTGGCTAACTGTCGGCGGCGAACCGACAGCGGCGAATGGTTCCATCCCCAAATTATATCATCTTCAGCATATCTGTAAGTGTTATAATGTAAAATTGAAAACAATAATAGA
>NC_090740.1:91940162-91942662 GCF_036898095.1 Palaemon carinicauda
ACCAGCCTCTCAAAGTGAATTGCTCCTGACTGAAATGAAAAAAAAAAAACAAAAAACAAAAACATATGAATATTTCAAATATTTATGGGATATCAACAAAATATACTTTTATTGGGATATGTTGAAATGGATGTAGCTATCTTTCGTTTATACTAATTATATGATTATATTCAGTTAAGACTTAAAAATGAGTAATATACTTATTTAGCGGACCCCCCCCCCCCCTCTCTCTCTCTCTCTCTCTCTCTCTCTCTCTCTCTCTCTCTCTGCAAGTTGTAAAAAAAAATTCAGAGGAGACATTCAAAGCCAGATGTCCTATTTTTGTCATGGTTTCCAACCGGAATATACTGTATAAGAATAATATAGAAAATACTTGTTAGCTTAGAATTCACTATGCTCCTGATTATGTTTTTTTTTTTTTTTTTTCTTTTTTTTTCCGTAGATAAAACAAACATAGAATAAAAAAAGATGAAAAAATATATAAGACTGTAATAGAGAGTCCCCGTTATTCGTTACTAATTTATATGGTAATTCGCTTCTAGAGAACCAAATTTTCCAATTCCCTTCCATACTGATTTATATTTAATGTAATGTTGATATCACGAAATTGCGATAAAACAACGCTAAACTTTAAATAAAGTAGGAACTTTATACTTGATACCTTTTTCGTTCCATTGGAATGTAGCATAACAAAAATCCTTTTTATTCCTTTAGAGGAAAAATTCCTTTTAAGTAATATACACCGGCTGTTGCCTGAAGCATTCCAATACACTTGTACTTTTATATCAATTATTTTCTCGCTTAATGTTTTGTTAGAAAATGAAAGACGTAGCAAAGATAGGATTTATTTGAGCATCTGGCTGGAATGAATGTAAAAGGAGTATTATGGTTTACACAGAGTTGGCATCGGACTTTCAGAGCTATAAATCAAGAACACGCCACAAGACAACCAAGAAGTAATATGAATCAAGAACTTATGGCAACCTCCACAATATGGAATTTTCCTAAACTAACTTTTAAATTATGTAGGCTATTACTAAAATGTCTATCTATTTGTTGCCAATTAAAGTATATTTCATCTTATAGTGTTGGTAGATTGGGTATTTACGCTATCTGTGATGGAAGAGCCCATTATCGGGGGACAAAAATATAATCTAGGTTACTAATATATTATTTACGGTCATGGTGTTGGGCATTAAATAGTCATATAATAAAATATTATACAAAATCAAATGCTATTAGGAGTATTGAGAATTAAATATAATTCTAGTGACGCGACACGGAATATCTATTATTTTCCACCACTCCTCACCACATTCTCGGAATATACTGTGATTGACATGTGACAAAGATTTCAAAAGACGCGTGCAGTTGTTTTGTATAGAGTTAAGATAGTTTAATATATATTATATATATATATATATATATATTTAAAAATATATATATATATATATATATAAATATATATACATATATATATATATATATATATGTATATATATATATATATATATATATTTAGATATATATAATATATATATATGTATATATATATATATATAATATATTTAGATATATATATATATATATATGTATATATATATATATATATATATGAATATACACACGCAAACACACATACACACACACACACACATATATATATATATATATATATATACATATATATATATATATATATATGTATATATATGTTTCTCTACTCAGGTTAAGAAAAAAAAATTTGTCGTTATCAGTATCAGCACATGAGTATATATTATCTATCTAACTATATATAGAGTGGGTGCTGGAGAGGTAGAAGGTGTCATTGGGAAGTATGGCGTACCAGGTGAAAATTAGAGTGGTGAGAGACTGGTAGATATGTGTGTTGAACAAGAGATGGTAATAAGTGCTAGCTTTTTTAAGAAGAAAGATAAAAATAAGTATACATGGGTAAGAGTGGCAAATGAAAGAGTAGTAGAAAGGGCATTAATGGATTATGTGTTGATAACTAAAAGAATGTTTGGAAGATTGAAAGACGTGCACGTGTTTAGGGGTATGGCTAACGGTATGTCTGATCATTTTTTTGGTGGAAGGAAAATTGGTTGTAGCAAAAGAGTGGGGGAATAGAGTAGGTGGATGTAAAAAGGAGCTAGTGAGGGTTGAAGAGCTAATAAAAACCTGGGGTAAAAAGTAATTATCAGGAAAGGTTGAAAATGGCATATGACGAGGTGAGAGTAAGAGAAACTGGTAATTTAGAGGAGGAGTGGAAGTTAGCAAAAGAAAATTTTGTTGGGATTGCAAGTGATGTATGTGGCAAGAAGACTGTTGGAGGCAGCATGAGGAAGGGCAGTGAATGGTGGAATGAAGGAGTGAAGGTAAAAGTGGAAGAGAAAAAGAGGTCTTTTGAAGTATGGCTGCAGAGTAATAGTATAGAGAAGTATGAAAAATATAGAGAGAAAAAGGTGGAAGTAAAGCGCAAGGTACATGAGACAAAGAG
>NC_090740.1:91947662-91962662 GCF_036898095.1 Palaemon carinicauda
TAAGACCACTGTTCCTCGCAGAGTTAAACAGTAGGGTTAACTACACGACCCACTGCTACCACAGATCTCTTAAGTTCCTCTACTTGCTTCGCATAGTGGCGAAAGAACACCCTGGAAGATTTCCAGCCCGTGTATGAACGGAGATGTTCAAAATCCATACAATTAAAGAAATTTAGGGATGAGGCAACTTTCCTCGGATCGTGACCTGCGGGTGTACTGTCAGGATCCGCTCTGCGAATAAAATATGTCATTTTCGCTCTGAGTTGATTCAGAGATAAATTTGAGCCTGATGTTTCTCCCCTGAATAGTTGACTACCCTTGAAGTCTGAAGTTCTACGAAGATAGACCTTTAGGCATTCTACTGGACATAGAGATGCATCTTCTTTCAGAGGGCAGATTCTCCAGGGACCCCACCTGTTGGTGGGTAACTCATTCTTGGCGAGAAACGTAGGATCCGGAAACAGGTTCAGCTCCCCCCCATCCAGGAACTGAACACGACCTGCCTCTCTCGAGAGGGCTACGATCTCACTAACCCTGGCCCCGGACGCGAGTGCAAATAGGAAAATAACTTTTTGCGTTAAATCCTTTAACGCACATTCTTCATTGCTCAACAGGGAGGCGAAATGAAGAACTTTGTCTAAAGACCATGAAATGGGCTTTGGAGGTGCTGAAGGTCTGAGCCTAGCGCAGGCTTTCGGAACTTTATTAAAGATCTCGTTACCTAGGTCGATCTGGAAGGCAAATAAAATGGGTCTCATCAAAGCCGATTTACATACTGAAATCGTGTTAGCTGCCAATCCTTGGCCATGGAGGTGGATGAAGAAAGATAAGCAGAAGTCTGTTGAGATCTCCTGCGGATTCTTTGCCTTTACAAAGGCCACCCACTTTCTCCAAGATGACTCATATTGCCTTCTAGTCGATTTGCACTTGTATTCCTCTAGGAAGTCTATGCTAGCTCTCGAAATCCCGAAACGCTTTCTCACCGCTAGGGCGAGAAAATCATGAGCTGCAGGGTCTGGGTTTTCTGTAATGAAGCGCAGACAGTCGACTTCTGGACTCGCTGGGTCAGAACTGGATGTGGTAGCGGCACGAACTTCATCTGTAGTTCCAACGCCAAGGGGAACCACATACTGTTCGCCCACTTGTGGGCCACTATTGCCGCTACCCCCTTGAAGGATCTCAGTTTGTTGAGGACCCTCAACAGAAGGTTGTGAGGAGGGAACAGATAAATCTTGGACCACCTGTTCCAGTCGAGGGACATTGCGTCCACTGCTTCCGCTAAGGGGTCCTCGTACGGGGACACGTACAGGGGCAACTTCTTGTTGTCTTTCGTCGCAAAGAGGTCTATTTGCAGTTCTGGGACTGTATTCAGAATGAAGGAAAATGATCCTGCGTCTAAGGACCATTCCGACTCTATCGGTGTGAACCTGGATAGAGCGTCCGCTGTCACATTGCGGACTCCTTGAAGGTGAACTGCCGACAGGTACCACTTCTTCTTTTCTGCCAATCGGAAAATGGCTAACATCACTTGGTTGAGAGGTGGTGACCTCGACCCTTGTCGATTCAAGCATCTCACAACCACCTCGCTGTCTGTCACCAATCTTATGTGGATCGAGTGACGCGGGGAGACTTTCTTTAAGGTAAGGAGCACTGCCATAGCTTCTAGAAAGTTTATATGAAAGGTCCTGAATAGCTTGGACCAAGTCCCCTGGACTTTTTTCCGATGAGAGTGACCTCCCCATCCCTCCTTTGAGGCGTCTGAGTGAATCGTCATCGACGGGGGAGGTGGCTGAAGAAGAACCGACTTCTTTAGATGTCTGGCTTGGGACCAAGGTCTGAGAAGAGTACGTAGCCGAGGCGGCACTGGTCTTCTCAGGTCTCTTCGCGCGTTTGATGCATACCTTCTCCAAACTCCGGTTGCATCCTTTAGCTGTGCTCTTAGCACTGGGTCTGTCACTGAAGCAAACTGGAGAGAGCCTAGTACCCTCTCCTGTTCGCGTCTTGATATCCTTTTGGAATCTAGAAGTCTCTTGACAGAGCCCGCTATCTCCTTCCTTTTCTTCATTGGGATGGAGAAACTGTGTGACAAAAGGTCCCAGTGGATTCCCAGCCACTGGAACTTTTGGGATGGAGAAAGTCGAGACTTTTTCTTGTTGATCTTGAAGCCTAGGTACTCTAGGAACTGGATCACCTGACTGGAAGCTTGTAAGCATTCGGTCTCGGATGCTGCCCACACCAGCCAGTCGTCCAGGTAGGCTACTACCTGAATTCCCTTTAGGCGTAATTGTTTGAGAGCTGCGCTCGCAAGCTTCGTGAAAATCCTTGGGGCTATGTTTAGCCCGAATGGCATGGCTCTGAAGGCGTACAGTTTCCATTGTAGCCTGAACCCTAGGTAGGGGGAGAGTCGACGGCTGATTGGGATGTGCCAATAGGCGTCTGACAAGTCTATAGAGACTGAGTATGCCCTCTTGGGCAGTAAGGTCCTTATGTGTTGCAGTGTTAGCATCTTGAATTTGCAATTCACTATGAACTTGTTGAGTGGTGACAAGTCCAGAATGACTCTGAGCTTTTCCGAGTCTTTCTTGGGAACACAAAACAGCCTCCCTTGGAATTTGATGGACTTCACCTTTCGGATCACATTTTTCTCCAACAGTTCTTGAACGTACTCCTCCAAAATGGGGGTGGAGTGTTGGAAAAACCGAAGGCATGGGGGTGGAGTGCTGTACCAGCTCCAACCCAGTCCATTCTTGAGTAGGCTTTGGGCCCAGGGATCGAAGGTCCAGCGATCCCAAAATTTCATTAGTCTCCCTCCTACCGGTATCGTTTCACTTGGACTGCCGTCCTGAGGTCTTGCCTCCCTGACCACGACCACCTCTGAATCCCCTTCCCCTTGAGGGGCGCCTAGACGAGCCTCTGGCTGCTCCTCTAGGCTTTGCACGAAAGAAAGAAGACTGTCCTTCGAACGTTGGGGTGAATGTGGTTGACTGACCTGGCACAGCCTGGGGTACCCACTGAAAAGTAGTCGGGGTTTGTGCCACCATCTGGGGCACTGGAGGCAAAGGCAATTGCAGTTGCTGTTGCTGTCTATAAGGCTTGGCTGGCCGAGACGGTAGCCTAGTCCTCATATTCTTCCTCTTTGGTTGAGGACCCTCATCCGGGGAAGATTTTCTTTTGATAGCCAGGCCCCACTTCTGGAGAAGGTTTCTATTCTCCACGGCGGCCTTATCAACAACCTCTTTGACCACATCGGTAGGGAAAAGGTCTTTTCCCCAAATGTTGGAGGATATTAACTTCCTTGGCTCGTGTCTCACCGAAGCCCCGGTGAACACGAACTCCCTGCAAGCTCTCCTTGCCTTGACGAAGCCATAAAGGTCCTTCGTCACTGTGGCTAGGTGAGACTTAGCCACAACCATGAACATTTCATGGACCTTAGGGTCACTTGCCATCGTCTCAAGAGTAGTCTGATGAGACATTGAGGCAGCCAGTCTTTCTTTTGTCTCGAACTCTCTCCGTAAAAGAAATTCGGACAACTTGGGGAGGTCCTCGCCGAATTGCCGTCCGGCAATATCAGCCTCCAACTTTCCCACTGAGAATGTCAGATGGACATCCTTCCAGTCCTTGTGGTCCATAGGCAGAGCCAGCGACAAGGGTTTACACTCCTCCAGGGAGGGGCAAGGCTTGCCGGCCTCGATTGCCTTTAGGACAGCCGCAAACCCTTTTTGTAAAAAGGGGAAGGCTCTATCAGAAGAGGACACAAAAGAAGGGAGCTTCTTGCTCAATGCTGCTACCTTCGAATTCGAGAAGCCCCTCTCTTTCATCGAGGATGAAAGTAGGGCTTGAGCCTTAGCATGGTCCATAATAATGACCTCTTTCGGCTCTGTCTCCTCCCTTGAAGCTGGTTCTTTTCTCAGCCGGACATAGCAGTCCGGATATGATGCCTTGCTGGGCCAGAATTCTACCTCCTCTAGGAGAACTGAACCCAGCTTATCCGAAATGACGATCTTACCCGTCGTCATTGGCATGTGCTCAGCATACCTCCATGGGTTAGCATCTGAGCATATGGGAAGGTCTTTCACATTGAGCCTTTTCCGGGGCCCATGTGATTCTGCTAGGGACTGCATACGCAGTTCCATTGCAGCCGCCTTCTCCCGATTCTCCTTCTGCATTTGTTGGATCATTCCAACAATCGAAGAGAGGGCCTGTCCCAGTTCTACTGGGAGACCAGCGGATGTTGAGGGGATGGGCTCCGGCATCTGAACCGGAGTAGCCGACACCTCGTCGACCCCATCCTCTGCGACATCCGGGGTTTGAACTTGATCCTGACCTTCTGCCAGGAGGTCTTCTTCCAAACCTTCGTCCACATCAGACATCCTGTCACACAACTGGATGTCTTGCATCGCATCTGCGACTTCCTCGTCCACCTGGACTAGGTCTTGGGGGGTCTCCTCTTGAGGCTGGGGAATCACTGCTTCAGCTGATGCCTGGGGAAAAAGATACGCCCTCATCTTCTCACTAGGAAGATAAGGGCCAGAGGTGTTCTTCTTGAAGCCCCTTACCCAAGTACGGAGCTTTTCCCTTGCTATATCCCTTGATTCCGCCGTTCTAGGGGAATCAAAAGCCTCAGTAATCAGGTTAGTGCATACAGTACATACCTGAGGGTCCCAATACTGGAGATCATCCTTGGAGACAGCGCATGCTGCGTGTCTCCTACAACACTCATGTCCGCAGAGGTTCCTGCTACGGACATTGCAGAAAACATTTCCGCACTTCGGAGGGTCCTCCTGTAAAGAGAAAAAATTTCCATGAGTATCAAGTGAACTATGTATCACTAGATATGCATAGTATAGCATAACAATTCATAAAGGAAAGACACACACTTGTGTTTCCCTCACAACCCATTGTTGCAGCTTTCCAGATAATAAAATCAAAATTGGTTTATCTCTACTAGAGTAACCAATGCAAGGTTTCCAGAGGAAACAGGTGGAGCTCACACCTAGGCAATGATTTTAAAATCCTGGATAATAGACGGGGAAGACTCTGCTTCCTGTCTGAGGGCAACAGCAAAGGGCTGTGCAAGAAAACACAATAGTGTTAGAAGATACAGTGCTGTACCTAAACTTTTACTATAGTTTTCTTCTTACTGTATATGCTATACAGAAGAATACTAGTACAGTATAGGAGGATGTGTGCCGGCCTGCCTTTGCCGGCCGGCACACACCACAATTAGCTTTAAAGTATACTACTTAACAGCTATAGGGCGGCAGCCTTCTGGTTCAAATGCCTGTGCCGGCGGCAGTAGCTGCCGGCCAGCAACAGCCAGTGTTGGCCGGCAATGACTGCCGGCCAGTAACTACACAAGGTAGTACCTAGCTGCCGGCCACACTCTTGGTGACCGGCAGACAAGGACTGACATAAGCCGGCCGGCAAAGGTACAAGACCGATGCCAGCCGGCAGCAAAAGAACCAGAAGACTACACCTGCCCGGCTGTCTGCCTCATAGGCCGGCAGCCGGGACAGGTACAGCACTAGAAGAAAATAGAATGGATGCCGGGATAAGAGTGTACACGACCCCCCAAGCCCGGCAACCGAAAGAGTGCATATAAGGAAGGGGAGAAACTTAATTCAGGCTTCCTTGACCAATGCCGTCCGGCTCTGTCGGCAGGCATGGATGAGGGACCAAGAGAGGTCCGGGCAGCACTCGAAAACATAAGACCCTTGCCGGCCAGCATCTCAGCCGGCCGGCAATGGCCTTAGTCAATTCCATATCCCAACCTATACTAGGTCCAGAAGTAGAATGACGTACAGTACAGTAATACCCCTGCCAGCCAGCTCTGCCGGCCGGCAAGGTACAGTACAGTAATGGCAAGGCCATTACGGAGATAGAGGGGGAAGGGACAAAAGGGTCCTGCCAACCTTGCTTTAGTGACAGATCACCCGCAGCCAAGAACTCTGTCTTAGCCTAAGGGAGATCTAAGGGAAAGGGCCAGCAATACTTGCCAGCTTCCCAAAGCACCAAAGCAAGGAAGGCGTTGCTATTCCCAAGGGAAGATTTTATCCTCCCCAAGAACAGCAACAGGACTTAGTCTGGTCGATCACAAAAGGAGGAATCATACTACAGAAACCTTCGATAGTGACCTAAGGGAGCTAAGCTCCCTTTATAAGTGTTAGGTCAGCGAGGGGAACTCTGCCCCAAGCCAGACAACACGGACTCAGACTAAAAAACTCTGTTGTTCTGTCCCTCTTTGAACCAGACTCTGCTGGAACAGGAAGGTACAGTAACACCCTAGTATAGTTTTATCGAAAATAAATTCGGAAAAAACCACTTAGGGATAAGCCCAAGGCTTAAACAGAGGGAAAGGGATTGCATACCTTCTCCGAAGAAAAGAAAGCAACCGGGGAGAATAATAAAGTATACTAAGGCTCCATAAGCAATTAACCTAGGCACCAAGAGAATCGATTACCTAATTCACCGAAACTCTCACGTATACAATCTTGGAAATATTCCACACAGTCTAAAATGTATAAAATATAGCCTAAAGCTTTAATAAACTTTTAATTACACTCGGAAAAACCAAAATCATGCATTAAGTACTAGGACCAAACGACTAGGCTACATGGCCTAGCGTAGGCCAGAATGGCGAATACTTCGCCAAATAATACTAAGCACGAAAGGAAATCCTATGTAAAGCTAAATAGCTAAAATTTATTAAGCAAAACAACCAGGAATGTCACTCTGACTAACTAATTTATACCTAGCGAGTGACAGTGTCCAGGACACCTCTGGTAGGCTACGGCTCCTGTATCAAAGATTAATCCTATTAATCACTCAAAATTTTACCAAGAGCCTACATTTATACATAACAGACACTATACTCAACTTATCCGAGGCCAACGAAGACGGAGAAGCCATGGAAAGTTGAATAAATCCAAGATTTGCGAGAAAAACAGGAAAAAACACCGAGTTGTTAAGCTACGCAAAAAGGAATACAGATGGCGCCAGGATTGGCGCCAGGCACGCATACGAATCGGGGGATTGGGAGGCCTTGGGAGCGGCTCCCCCCTTTTTCTTCCCGAATTCGTATCTCGTCAATCTCCCTCCTACGAGACGAATCTCTATTTAGGTAGTAGATTGCCATGTGACGTGTCTAGAATACGTCCTCTGATATGTCGCGATATCCCTTTCACGAGGGATACTCGCTCCAGGAGTTAGAATTCTGGTACCTTAAGGTAAATTCTCTGGGAATATCGCCGTAGTTGTAATATACCTTAGGAAGCTACCCTATAGGAACTTCCATCAGGACGACATGGCTTGAGCCCAAAAATATATATATAAATCACCCCAAAAATATACCTTCTTCCAAAAAAAATAAAAAAACCTAATATTGTATGAAAAATTGTACAAAAAAAACCATATAAGTAATTCCACTCATTTCTTCTTAAGACCTCTGCAACTAAAATACTTATTACCAAATGCGAGAAAACTCAGAATATCAGTTTTACACAACCTTGTCAATAACCTTCCTCTGGTTGCGGGCAATACGGTCTTCTTGGGCGGGTCAGGGGTAGTAATTGATATTCCTTCATCCCACAATTTTACTTCTCTGTGTTTATGACACAGTTTTGCAACTCAACTCACCACCACCTTTTCGTCATTTGGTTAAATAAGTACAACACTTGCTCTAGCAACATTCAACCGGTGGCCACTAGCCATTTTCCCGACAAAATCATTCATCTTCCTGCCCTTCTCTTATAACATTAAGTATATGGTATTCACATCTTCATATTCTTTAACACTGCTTATCCTCAAGGATGAACTTTAATCCCGCAGCCACTTACCATTCGGGAACCACCCCGGCTCCACCAACCAGGAATCATATAAATACATGAATAATAGACAATCCGCCTTACGGATCTCACTTGACCTATTTAACCCCTGATTGGTTTTAGGTTCACTCAGCAATGTTATACGTATTTCCACACTCACCAAAATTACCACAAGATTTTACCTATACATTAAGCATCATCATAAGATCACATTGTTATCATCAGGTTTATTCAATAACACATCAAAAGAAGAAATGACGTCTGTTCAAACAACAACAGCAAAGGAAAAAATTTCTACTCATCAACTCACGTATGCAGGGGTAAAGATGAACACTTTTGAAAACTACCTCTTCAGGCAGCATATGTATACGTACCTGATGATGTTTAGACACTGCGCCATTATCAATGCTTTGTATCACAACTGTTTTAGATTTAACCATCTTTACTCGGTATGGAACCATGTACGCTGGCTATAGTTTTGTGTGTCCTAGGTTGCAATCGTTTCAAATACACACGAAAGCCCACAACTGCGTTTTGAACAGACCATCATACTTTGAGCTGTGATTTTTATTAGCTCTTTTCAAAAAACTTTCAATGGTGTTCATTACTCCCCTCAATAGATTTAATAAATATACATGGTATTCCTCAGTTGAATAATTTGGCTGTTGAGTACCGTATATGGTAACACAGGATCCTGTCCATACACTAAAAATAAAGGTGTGTCCCTGAGCGAAGCATTATATGCAATGTTCAAAGTTAGCTCAGCTGTAGGAAGCATGGCGGGCCAATGAAAGGGGTCGTCAGCCACTAAGTAACAAAATCCGCGCTACTTCCCTATTATGCGATTCTACTAAGACATTTGCTGAAGACCTATATGCGGTCACTGAAAAGTGTTCAATTTTCATCAGTCAGTGACGGATTTCACTACCTTATTTATAAACTCAAGACCATTATCACTTATTAAATTCTGGTGCAACAAAACCTAGTAATGAAAGCGCTCAGCGCCTGGGTTAATGAATTTGCCGATTTATCCAACATTGCGTAAGAATGAGTGTACCGAGTAAATGCATCCATAAATACACATATATACTTTACAGGCTGCCTCTCCCCTCAAACCACTAGGAAATGGTCCTACTACATCCATACATGCTCTTTAAAATTTAATAGGAATTACAGGTCACTTTCTGACTTCCGGTAGTGTTTTTATGTTCTTTGAAACAATTACAAGCGTGACAGCCTTTTATATAATACTCTTTAGATTTTTTTTCATTCCTGACCAAAAGAAACATTCACTTACTCTCCGTAATGTTTTTATTAATCCCTAAATGCCCTGCTTACGGACTTGCATGTACAATGTGGATGGCTCTTTTAATTTAAGAGGGAGGAAGAACTACCCTTGCACAAAATTCCCCTCCCACTTCTCACTAGCAAAATATAAGGCATCATTTTCAATAAAAAAATTCTCACGATGCACATTCAGAAATGACGGATAACTCTCTGATTCCCCTTTAATCACTGTTCGCATTTTTTCTATCCATTCCTCTTTTTTCTGTCCCTCTCGGACTTCTTTTATGTCCCAATCTCCCAAGTCAATCTAACCTGTATCATCAGGGCATTCATTCTGGACACCCCTGGTCATGTCCTCGGTCACCCACATATATTCCCCTTTCCGTTCAAATCTCTCTCTCTCTCTCTCTCTCTCTCTCTCTCTCTCTCTCTCTCTCTCGTCTTCTGCATGTGCATCGGGAAAATTCTCATTTCGTTCTCTATTTTCTCTATTATGATGGAGGACTTCAATATTTTGGGACATTATTCATCCCTCTTTTGTTTATGTCCCAGTTGTTAATCCTATTACTGTACCTCTAGAGAGATCATAAGCTACCCTGTCGCTCTCTGCCTTTATTATCTCATTGAGAAACTACACCACCAATAGCTACGCTGCTCGCATCTAATGTCACTAAAACCAGGCGATCAAATTTAGGATATGCGAGTAATTCATTGCTAGTTGAGGCAGCTTTCAAATAGTAAAAGGCCCTTTCTTCTTCGCTATCTCTCCAAAACCTCTTATTAATTTATGGTAATACCCGCCAAGTCTTAGGAAACCAACTACTTCCTTAGAGTTACGTGGCCTGGAGAAATCACTAATAGCCGCTACTTTACTAGGGCAGGGTTGGATACCTCCTCGGGTTATTATGTAACCTAAAAGTTCCACCTGTTTACAGAATAATTTGCCTTTTGACAAATTTATTTTCATACAATTACGTCACAATTCTTCTAAAACGTTACGAATATCATTATTTTGTTCTTCAGCCGTTTTCCCTGTAATTATGATATCATCTAAATAAACAAGAACATCATGGCCAATTAAGGGAGACAAAACCGCCATCATTACACTAGAAAAATTACTTGGAGCATTTTTAACACCGAAAGGAAGAAAATAAAACTGAAATAATTGATCGTTAGCTATAAATATCATTTTACATTTACTGTCTTCCTAAACGGGTATTTGATAATATCCAGATTTTAAATCAACAGCTGTAAAGTATTTGCTATCCCGTACTTTCACAAGTAATTCTTCGATCGAAGACAATGGAAATTCATTATCCTTAGTAACTGCAATCAACTTCCTATAATCAACATACAATCTTACTGAGCCATAGTTTTTCCTAACAGCTACAATTGGAGAAGCCAAGGAGGATTCGTTCTCCTCAATTATCCATTTTTCCCTTAATTTATCTCTCCGTAGAAATTAATTGGTACCTTATAAGGCCTTGACCTGATCGGCTTCACCTGCCCAGTTTCAATCCTGCAGGGACATCGATCAATCCTCCCGTGTGACTCATTTCCAATTGCAACTTAATCGGAATAATTATTGACAATGTCACTAACTACAGGCTGATATTCTGACGAATATAATTTTCGCGCTTCTATAATCAAATTCTGAGTGCATTCGTCTGTGCAGGATGGAGTTGTGGCTCTCAACTTACCATTATAAGCAATTTCACATAACTCTAACTCACATACATAATCACTTTCTAAATTACTCTTTTATTTGACAAATTTACTATCGTTATATCAGCTCTGTTCTCTTTTATTTGTGTCGAGCCCTCTAATATCATATGGGCCCAATTGTCATGGGGTTTATCGACTACCTTGGTTCTTTCTTCAAGAGGGCAACAAGGGGTCACTGATATGCTCGTAAGGGTCTGGGGAGACAACACTTCTCCTCTCTCAGGTACAGCTGTTACCCAACCTAAATGTCCCTCCGAGCTAACACACGCACTTATTCTCTCATGACTTTCTATCGGCAATATGTACCTTCCTGCTTTTACTGTTATTGTATCGTTTCCTCTAAAAATTCAAATTTGATTATTAGAGATAAAATCCATTCCTAAAATGTCCTCGATTCCTGAAATTCCCAGGGTGGGCAAGACAAAACAATCATGTGTAAACTATTAAATTGGTCGTTTGGTGTATGGTTTCTGTGCAGTTTATTTCCTTCTGGCGTGTCAAGAACAATGGATACTGCTGGATATATTGGATATGAGGAGAATTTTTTGTTCAATCAGTGATATGTTGGCTACTGTGTCAATCAGTGCTCGAATCGATTTTTCTCGTAGGTCAACCGTTACTGCTAACATTCCTAGACATCCATTACGGGATATGAGGCACGGGCCAATGACCTCAGCTGCAATGTCGCTGCCCCCTAGTGCTGTGGGGGTGAGGTCGGGGTTACTGATTGAGGTTCCAGTGCCTTCTCTGTCCCATATATCGTTACTGCTTCCTCGGGTACTGATTGTGATGTCATGCAGATGGGGGTGGGGGGGCAACGAACTCCCTCGTCTCCTTCTTCTGTTTCCTTTTCCTTGGATGTTGAGTGGGGGGAGGTGTGAGTGTGCCCCAGCCAGCCTGCCCTGGGCATTTTTTGCTGTGTGCGTTTGAACTTCTTCCATGTACATCGGATATGCTGTGGTTGCATGCTGCACCTGTTCTCGTTCCTCCAATAGTCTGTTCATTAACTGTTGTAAGTTATATAACTTATTTTCATATTCTTGCCTTCTAATTTCCTTTATATATTCTTCATTACCAACGCTATATCCCACTGCTCCTTCGTTCTTATCTTCTGCAGCAGCAGCGTCTGCTATGTTAGTCGTTGTGTACCTAAGCATCCTGAACTTTTATTTTACCGGCTCAAAGAACAACTTCACTCAGAGCATACACAAAAGGCGTTTTTTTTTTTTTTTTACAACTGACACTAATATGACCTATCCAGACAGTTGAGACGTCGGAATATGGGGTTTTTTCATTTATCAAAAAAGGTTCATTCATAAGTACACTGTACACAACTACCCTCTCAGGTGAGGGACTTGTCAAGTCAAGCGCCCAAAGACTACTAAACTCCCTTCGCTACCAAACTGCAACTGTTTTTGTGGAATACTCATGAACATAACATAGTTATTTGCATCTCCGACAGAATTTATCAAGTCTACAAAGCTCGTCCCTCCCACAACAAATGAATATACCCTGAAAAATACTTATGAATTTGTAGACTTAATAAATTCTGTTGGAGATGCAAATAACTATGTTATATGCAACTTCGACATCGAAAGTTTGTTCACTAACATTCCTTTAAGAGAAACATTGGAGATAATTCTTGAACAGCTTTTCCCTGACCCAGAGGACATTTTCGAAGGTTTCAGTAAAAAACAATTTAAAATACTATTAGAACTAGCTACCACTACATCCGCATACATGTGTAATAACAGGTTATATGAACAGGTGGATGGAGTAGCAATGGGATCGCTGTGTGGACCAACCTTGGCAAATATATTTTTATGTTATTGTGAAGGGAAATGGTTGAATGATTGTCCTGTAGAATTTAAACCTTTTTTGTACCGTCGATATGTAGATGATACATTTTTACTTTAAAAAAATTTAGGTCACATAAGCCAGTTTTTAGATTATTTAAATACAAAGCGTCGTAACATAATATTTACGAAAGAAAATGAACATGATGATACTTTGGCTTTTCTTGATGTCTTGGTCTCTCGGAAACATAATATCTTTGAGACCTCAGTATTTCGAAAAAACACTTATACAGGACTAAGCACTCATATTTTGAGCTCAGAACCAAAAATCTACAAAATTAATTCGATAAAATCATTGTTATATAGATGTTATCATGTATGTTCAACTTGTCTGGGGTTTCATGAAGAAGAAAATTTTCTAAAATAATTTTCTATTACCAACGGGTTCCCTCTGAGCCTCTATTATAATTAAGTCAAGAAGTTTTTTGATAAAATATACAGTCAAAATTTAACAATTCAAACAGTCAGTAAGAAAAAGTTATATGTCTTCTATCCGTACTATGGTTATGTTTCGGAGAGACTAAGAACAGAGGTTATGAGTGTTGTGGGGAAATTTCATCCCCACGTAGATTTAAAACTAATTTTTACTAACAAGTTCTGTTGGCTCACTGTATAAATATAAGGAGAGTCTACTTACTCCCTTCTGTTCCGGTGTCATATACACTTTTCAATGTGCACTCTGAAATGAGTGCTACACTGGAAGCACACCTAGACAGCTTCAGTGTAGGATTTCGGAGCACATGGAGAGATCGGTGCGAACCAATATACTATTAGGTAAGAAACCAATTTCAGCTATTTGTGACCACGCATTTAAATCTGGTCAAGCCATTTCTAAGGAAAATTTCAAAATTACGGACAGACACAGTAACCTCGGCCAGCTGAGAATCTTGGAGTCTTTATACATTTTTAAGACAAAACCCAGCTTGAATGAGGGCTTACCTGTTCAGTTACCTGTGACCTATTGATCCGTTTGGTCTGTGGGTTGCTGGTCTGGATGGGTGGTCATCATTTCCTGCGAGTGACTAGGTATATTAGTTATTGAGTCTTTCATATAGCTATATAGTTGTGTGTAATAAGTCGTTTTTAAAGTTTTATGTTCCTTGATTGGTTGATCTTATAGCTAGTTGATCAAAATTACGGACAGACACAGTAACCTCGGCCAGCTGAGAATCTTGGAGTCTTTATACATTTTTAAGACAAAACCCAGCTTGAATGAGGGCTTACCTGTTCAGTTACCTGTGACCTATTGATCCGTTTGGTCTGTGGGTTGCTGGTCTGGATGGGTGGTCATCATCTCCTGCGAGTGACTAGGTATATTAGTTATTGAGTCTTTTATATAGCTATATAGTTGTGTGTAATAAGTCGTTTTTAAAGTTTTATGTTCCTTGATTGGTTGATCTTATAGCTAGTTGATCAGTTCAAGAAAGTGTATCTTCCTAACTATGTACTTAGGATGATTTTATTAATCTTATTAATTTTACATATGATAATTGCAGATAGGCTGAAGATGACATGAGTTATGTCGAAAGCTCCTGAATAAAGAAGATGATAACAGCGTTGACTATTTTATTCCTACTTAAATTGCGATTCCCAAGAGGAACCCATCTATCAACTATAATTTTAACAAGATATGGCCGTCAAGGACTGCAACTATTCAGAAAACTAGAAAAAACTGCAATTAAATTAAGGACGAATGAAGCAGTCTTAAAATTTTTAAAAACATGTAAAAGCTCTGAAATCTTACCCAGATTTTTATATTTTAAGGTGTATAAACGTAATTTACTTAATTCTAAACTGTACCGAAAATGGTAATTTAAACTTCTGACCATAGACATCAATCATAAAATCAAAACTATAAAGAATTTAGGAAAGGAAAAACAAGACTAGATTCTGAGTTAAACACTACTGTAAGTTTTTTAGATTATTATTATTTAAAATCTTTTATCTCTAAAAATGTCTGTAATGTTAATACTAAGACTATGAAAACCCACAAAATGAAACTAAAATTTTTAGGTATAACAAACTCTCTAGATTCACTTGACCCTAATAAATTTATTTTCAATCACTCCAGTCGAAAACTATCACCCAAGGAAGAAGGACTACTAGCATATGGATTGAACTTTAAACTGCCTCATTTTCACATAAATTTTTATAGACATTTTTTAGCATTTGAAAATTTGTATTCGTACCTTGACAAGGAGGTTCCACATGGCGACCATGGATGTGGCTTCAAACGAGCCATACAAGACATTGCATACAGAACTTTCTATAATTTCAAACCACACAAAGTTTTTTCCCTCATTTTTTTC
>NC_090740.1:91972662-91977662 GCF_036898095.1 Palaemon carinicauda
CAGAATCCTGTAGATTCTAAAGTCCCAGCCGCCCTTCAAGACATCCAATTTGGCGATAGGATGTCGGAGGTGTCGGATTCTATAGAGAAGGAACTTCTAGGAGAAGGTCAAGAGGAGGAGCTGTGCCAGGCTCCTCAAGTAGAAGAGGAAGAAATCGATGAGATGTCGGTTACATCGGTTCCGGACCCAGAACCTGTCCCATCTACATCCTCTGCTATCCCAGATGACCTAGGAAGGACTCTTTCTTCTATTGTTGAGATGATCCAACAAATTCAGAAGAAGAATGATGAGAAGGTGGCTGCAATGAAACTGGATATACATAGACTTGCAGCATCACGTGGGCCCCAGAAGCGACTCAACGTGAAGGATCTTCATTTGTGCTCGGATACCAATCCTTGGAGGTATGCCGAAAACATGCCAATGACAACCGGGAAGATCGTGATATCAGAAAAGTTGGTAGCAATTCCCCTGGCAGAGGTGGAACTTTGACCCAACAAACATTCTTATCCGGATGGCTATGTCCGTCTTAGGAAGGAGCCAGCCTCAAAGGAGGAGACGGAGCCCAAGGAGGTCATAGTTTTTTACCATAGTACAGCTCAGGCGTTACTAGCGAGCTCGTTGAAAGAGAGGGGCTTCTCGAACTCAAAGGTGCCAGCCTTGAGTAAGAAGCTTCCCTCCTTTGAGGCCTCTCCTACCAGAGCTTTTCCCCTCATGGAAAAGGGATATAAGGCAGCCTTAAAGGTGGTGGAGGCAGGGAAACCATGCCCCTCTTTGGAGGAGTGCAAGCCGTTATCTCTCACCTTGCCCTTGGACCAAGAAAACTGGAAGGACGTACACCTTACCTTCTCAGTCGGGAAGCTGGAAGCTGATATTGCTGAACGTCAGTTCGGTGAGGAACTCCCTAAGCTGTCGGAGGTTCTCTTGCGCAGGGAGCAAGAGACGAAGGAAAGAGTTGCGGCATCGATGTCGTTGCAAACGACATCAGAAACGATGGCAAGTGGTCCCCAAGATCCAGGACATGTTCACGGTAATGGCCAAAACCCATCTGGCCACAGTTACGAGAGATTTCTATATCTTTATTGAAGCTAGGAGAGCCTGTAGAGAGGTCGTGTTCGCCTCGGCTGCGGTGAGGCACGAACCGAGGAAACTGATCTCCTCTCGTTTCTGGGGTAAAGACCTCTTTCCCAACGATGTGGTTAAAGAGGTAGTAGACAAGGCCGCCACAGAGAATAGGAACCTTCTCAAAAAGTGGGGCTTAGATCTTAAGAGGAAGTCTTCTCAGGATGAGGGTCCCCAACCCAAGAGGAAGACAAAAAGGCCTAGGCCATCTTCTCGGCCGGCTATACCTTACTGACAGTAACAACAGCAACAACTTCCTGTGACCGCGGTGCCTCAGATAATGGCACAACTTCCAACCATGTACCACCTGGTACCTCAATAAGTGGCGACTCAGTCGCCAGTTTTTAACCCAGCCTACGAAAGGCAGACTTCTTCCTTTCGTTCGAGGGCTAGAGGAACAGCCAGAGGTTCTTCTAGATACCCTTGAAGAGGAAGGGGATCCAGGTGAGGACGCGGTCAAGGAGGCAATGCCTCAGGTCCACAACCGCAGAAGTAAGATACTTCCAGTAGGAGGGAGACTACAGCTATTTAGGGATTGCGGGACCTTCGATCCCTGGTTCCACAGCCTAATAAAGAATGGACTAGGTTGGAGTTGGAGCAGCCCTCCTCCTCAATTTCCTCAATTCTCCCAAAACTCAGCCCCCGTTCTGGAAGAATACGTCCGAGAGCTCTTAGACAAAAGATTGATATGGAAAGTTAAGTCCATCAAATTCCAAGGGAGGCTGTTTTGTGTTCCAAAGAAGGACTCAGAAAAACTCAGAGTCATTCTAGACTTGTCGCCACTCAACAAGTTCATAATGAACTATAAGTTCAGAATGCTCACACTTCAACGCATAAGGACCCTACTGCCCAAAAGGGCATATACTGTCTCTATAGACTTGTCTGATGCTTATTTGCATGTTCCAATTTATCGCCACCTCTCCTCTTACCTAGGCTTCAAGTTACATAGAAAACTTTACGCCTTCAGAGCCATGCCTTTCGGGCTAAACATAGCCCCAAGGATTTTCACGAAGCTCGCGAATGCAGCCGTCCGTCAATTACGCCTAAAGGGGGTCCAAGTAGTTGCCTAATTGGATGACTGGCTGGTGTGGGTAGCATCCAGGACAGTATGCATGCAAGCTTCTAAGATAGTGATCCAGTTCCTGGAACATTTGGGATTCAAGATCAATATAAAAAAGTCTCGACTTTCTCCAGCTCAAAAATTTCAGTGGTTGGGAATCCATTGGAATTAGGAGTCACGTCGACTTTCCATTCCTGTGAAGAAGAGGAAGGAAATAGCAGGATCTGTCAAGAGACTACTGAAATCCAAATGGATATCAAGACGTGAACAGGAGAGAGTGCTAGGCTCTCTACAGTTTGCTTTAATAACAGATCCAGTGCTAAGAGCACAGCTAAAGTATGCAACAGGAATCTGGAGAAAATACGCATCAAACACGCGAAGAGATCTAATAAGACCTCTACCGACTCGACTGCAAACGCTTCTCAAGCCATGTTCCAATGCCAAGCAACTGAAAAAGTCAATACTTATTCAACCTCCTCCCCAGTCAGTAACTATCCACACATATGCTTCAAAGGAAGGCTGGGGAGGTCAGTCCCATCAGAAGAGAGTCCAAGGAGCTTGTTCCAATCTTTTCAAGTCATTTCACATCAACTCTCTAGAAGCCATGGCAGTACTTCTGACTTTAAAGAAGGTATCTCCTCGCCACTCGACCCACATAAGACTGGTTCTAGACAGCGAGGTGATAGTGAGATGCCTGAATAAAAAAGGGTGGAGGTCACCTCAAATCAACCAAGTGATGTTGGCCATTTCTCGTTTGGCAGAAAGGAAGAAATGGCACCTGTCAGCAGCTCACATTCGAGGGTTCCACAATGTGACAGTGGACGCTCTATCCAGGTTTACACTAATAGAGACAGAATGATCCCTAGACGCAGGATCGTTCTCCTTCATCTCGAGTCAAGTCCCTGAGCAGCAGATAGACCTCGTTGCAACGAATGACAACAAGAAAATAGATCATTATGTGTCCCCATACGAGGATCCGCTGGCGAAGGCTGTGGACGCTATGTCTCTAGACTGGAACAGATGGTCTGGTATTTATCTGTTCCCTCCGCACAACCTCCTTTTAAAGGTCCTTGACAAACTGAGATCCTTCAAAGGGAAGGTGGCAATAGTGGCCTACAAGTGGCCAAATAGCTTGTGGTTCCCTTTGGCATTGGAACTACACCTAAAATTTGTACCGCTGCCGTATCCATCCCTGTCTCAGCGAGGACAGAAGTCGACTATCTTCGCTTCATCGCAGAAAACCAGAAACCTACATCTCATGATTTTCTCTCCCTAGTGAGGAGGAAAGGGTGAGCAGCCTACATAATACTATTGTTAACTGAATCTATTTCCAGACCCAACGTTTCTTACCAGGAACATGCTACCCACCATCAGGTGGGGACCCTAGAGAATCTGGCCTCTGAAGGAAGATGTATCTCTATGTCCAGTGGGGTGCCTAAAGGTCTATCTTCATAGAACTTAAGACTTTATGGGAGGACAGCTGTTCAGAGGAGAAACCTCGGGCTCAAGGTTATCTATAACTAAGGGCAATTTTCACCTGTGTTATTCGCAAATCTGGTTCTGACAGTACACCCGCTAGTCAAGAGCTGAGAGGAGTTGCTTCTTCCATAAAATTGACTTATTCATATGGACCTTGAACATCTTTGTTCGTACACCAGCTGGTGGTCATCCAAGGTGTTCTTTATGCACTATGCAAAGCAAGTGGAGCAACTCAAGTAATCTGTGGTAGCAGCAGGTGGAATCCTTTAACCTTCTGTTTTAAATCTGCGAGGAACAGTGTAATTAATTGGGGACGATTAATTAAGAGGGTGGGTCTGTAGTTACTGTGTGTACTGCACACTGAGCGATAGGCCACGAAAGTGTCCTTACGAACTGTTCCATTGACGTTGGTGAACTATAGCATAATACGGAAACTTGTGCCAAGCGTTTCTTACGCTAGTGTAATTAAACAGTATACAGACTGTAGCATTATTACTAATTCAATTGAAGTGGCAAGTCTGTTTCATGGTAAATAAAACATTATTTTCTTTTGACTGTTTTCTTTGTGCTTTAATGGATATCATCCACTTTTCATAAATTTTATAAATGTAGATCTGATATGCACGTTTATTAAATTTTAATAAACTAGTTCATAGTGAACCCTGCGTTTTATTCGCTCACACTCATTTTTATTAGATATGTACTGAGCATTAAGATTAAAATATGGATATTTTTATCATGGTATGTCTTTTAAGATTGTTCCCTGATTCAATCAAAAGTCCACTCTCCTTAACCCTTCATTAGGAAGAGTTGAGGTGGTACCCTAAAAAGGAGAGTGGCAGAGAGGCAAATTTGTTCCTATGCAGACATGACCTTTATCCGATAGTTATTAAGAGTAGTCATAATGGGGAAGGTGTCACAAATTCATTCGGACTTTTGCGACTTTTATACAAACTTTGCTTTATAATGTATAGGGCGAGACCACTATACAAGCTTGTCATTTTATCATCCGTAAGTTATTATGTACTCTTCGAGATTTTTCCAGAGTCTAGTATGACTCATCCCTGTAGGGGGCAGGAAGCACTAACATAGTTCTTGCTTAGATGAAATGATGTATGAGGGTAAAAACATAGGTCTCTAGGTCTAGACGGACCAGGAAAATACTTTCTTGAGAGTACGGCACTGATGCAGTAATGCTCTGGTAAACTTCCATCAGGACGACATGGCCTGAGCCCAAAAAGAGGATTTTGAGCGAAGCGAAAAATCTATTTTTGGGTGAGGTAGCCATGTCGTCCTGATGGACCCCGCCATTCCTTTTATTGTAAAAGGGCCTATTGACCCC
>NC_090740.1:91982662-92005162 GCF_036898095.1 Palaemon carinicauda
TGTATGCATGGCTGAAATCTAGACATGGAAGTATGACAAGTATGCTATGCCCCTACTGATGAAGCAGATATCAATCGGAAGAACAGCTTTTACAGTACATCACAGAAGGTGGATAACAAGGTACCAAAACTTAATATTATTTTTGGTTTAGGGGATATGAATGCAAAACTAGGCAATGATAATGATACTTTTAGTGAATGGAATGGTGACAATAGTGAAGGGAGGATGAATGATAAAGGTTTTCGATTTGGCATTTTTTTTCTTTTAGCTAATGAATATGATAATGCGCAGCACACTGTTTGAACATAGAGATATTTTCAAGTATACATGGACATTTCCCTTTAGAAAATATGGAAACAAAATTGACCATTTCCAATAAGTATAAAATGAAAAAAAAAAAAAAATCACTAGTGTATGTCAGATCTCGATGGGGAACTGATATAGGAAATGACCACCAACTGGTTGTGACTACACTTAGACAAAGGTTGAAGAACAGAGAAGCTAATGTGAAACTACCTCACAGATATGAAAGTAAAAAGGTAAGACTATTAGGTTGTGAAAATGATAATTACATATTAGAGTACAGGGATATATTCAGCCTAGTCTTAGAGTAGTTTCCTGATGAAAAATTAGAGGTAGATGTGAATTATCATTGGGAAAAAAATCGGGAATATGCTGTCAGGGGTAGATACAATACTTTAAAAGGGATATAATGAAACACAAAAATATCTATTCCCAGAGTGAGCAACGAGAGGAGACGACATTCGACTGTTTAGGTAATCCTGTCATCTCTTCATTTTCATCAGCATTTAGGAAGTAAACCAAGCCTAGCCGAGAGTGCCTTAGCCTGCCGTGATAAGGAAACGGTCCTGTTTGACCAAGATGTCATCGTCTTAATTAGTGGAGTCAGCACATTTTAAGAAACTGAGACTGAGGGAAATCCTTGTTTAAGATATATGTCATCATGGAAGGACATGTGCTGCCCTTTTGTTACTACTTAACACTTGGTCCGGATTGCATCAGAAATTTCTTCTAGAAGCTTCCATGGCGTGATGGAAGTGGGCATTTTTGAGGAAGCCAATAGAGATGCAGAATTGTTAAAAAGAAGGCCTTCTATGGAGATGACCACTGCCCACTGTAATTAAGTACGCCCATACATGGGTATCTAAATTTTAAGAAGAGATTTTCCAAGAGAGATAAGACAGGACATAAGGCAAGAGAGGAACTATTCTTGAAGCAAATAAGAAACAGGTCCTAGTGAGATAAGAAACAGAGAAGACCATAAGTCTGATAGAGCCAGATTCTGACCTTCCCTTCCGACAACAAAATCCTATCTTCAAAATATCCTGCTATGGCCTAGAAATAGAGAAAAATTAAAGCAGCCAGCCCTCCCTGCTTGTGACAAGAAGTAGCCAACACTGCCCGCAGCCTACCTTCGTTCAACAGTATCATCGAATCCATGGAAGAAGATTTCTGATGTCCCTTCTTGATACCACCCCTTTTGTGACGTCTTCGAATCCGGTCATCGTGCCAGTTTCATCTGAGCTTCAGCTGCCCTCCTGCAACGTTTTCAAGCCTTACCTCAACAGTATCATCGAATTCTTGGAAAAAGATCTCTTGTCCCATCTTGATGCGACCTGTACCAACCATGTGTCACACAATTGTACATAATTCCTTTTGTATATATTATGCTTGTATCTTCGCTCTTCCCTCTCACTAAACGAACATGAAAATTCATGTCTGATGTTTCCTCTGTAACATTGTCTGTCTTGTTAACTTGTTATGTCCTGTTGCCTTGAGGTTTTGTATATAAAGGAGAGTGTTCTATAACAATATAACTCAGTTGATTGCATCCTGCCTTTGAGTTCACAACCCTCACGCGGCACCTGTCACATTGGTGACCCCGGAAGTCGAATCACTCCCACTGCCTTCCACATCCACCTCCCTCGCCCCTCCATCGTTGGTACTATGATGGAGACGGACTCTACTACAGCAGTTGGCGCTACGGCCGCCCCATTGAAACTTTCACCGTTCGCCAGCGAAGAGGCGTTTGTAAGGTTTCAGCGCGCAGAAGTCCACTTTCATATCAGGGGCGTGACTCGGATTATGTTCTCGCGGCGATACCCGAGGACACCTTCCCAGAAATATCCGACTGGCTTTGTGAACAAGGAGACACCCCAATAGCGTATGACGCCCTCAAAAGATACCTTCTGCAGCAGTACTCGCTGTCACCAGCCGCCCGTATAGCAAAGCTTTTTCAGCTCTCGCAACAACCGTTGGGGGACCAAAGGGCTTCGCTTGCCCTCAGGGAAATGACCAGTATCGCTCGCCTTCAAACTGCCGCAGACGGCTCTCCTCGTGAGGTGAACCTACTTCATGCCCTTTGAATACGCCGTTTACCCGAACATGTACGCGCGGCCATACCCGATGTCGATAGTTTACCCATATAGGACTTGTTGACCAAAGCCGACGCCCTTATGGACAGCCACTTCAAGACCTCCATCAACGCCTCTACCACTGACGACGAGGATGCTTATTCAAGGTCAACTGAAGCTGACATGAATGCCGTAGGACATACACGCCTACCCCGTGACATGCCGAAGCGGCGACAAAGCCGCCCACCACCCACCAATCGCTCGCACCCCAACGAACGACTTCTACAGCCACTTACTACCTCCCATCCTCCGCAGTTTTGCTACTACCACTTCAGATTCGGGGCAACCGGGAAGAAATGTGACAAGGATTATAAGCGGCCAAAAAACGTGTAAGTAGGCCATCGCTTGTGGCGGTGGCCTCCCATGTTTCTAATCTTTTCTTTTTACAGGATGCAGGAACGGGCATGCGATTTTTGGTAGAAACAGGTGCTTGTCGTTCTCTTTTGCCAAGGAAACTCTTCAAGGCACGATGTAGTCTGTCTACATCTGCCGACGTCCGCTTGGTAGCTGCCAACGGATCTGCGATACCCACCTACGGTTACGAGAACCTCACATTATCGTTCGAAAACGGTAAATTCAATTGGAAGTTTCTCGTTGCTGACGTCACAATGCCAATCCTCGGTGCGGATTTCCTCTCTCATTTCCACCTTCTGGTCCATGTCGCCCAGCGACGATTGGTCAATGCAGACTCGTACTTGTCGACACCTCTTCATCCCGCCCCCTCTAACCTCGCTCTCCACATCAGCGCACCCACGGATGCCTACGCCCACCTCCTCACGTCATACCCGGAAGTTTTCCGTCCAGAACTTCGCCAAACGCCCACGGTTCCTCCAAGCACGGTATTTATCACCATATCAAGACGACAGGACCCCCAGTCTTCGCAAAATTCAAACGTCTGGCACCGGAACAATTGGCAGCCGCCAAACAGACGTGCGCTGAAATGGAGAAAATGGGCCTTTGCTAAAAGGCCTCCAGCCCATGATCGTCACCCTTACACATCGTTCTGAAGAAAGACGGCTCCCTCCGTCCGTGCGGGAATACAGGCGCCTGAACATGCAAACAGAACCGGATCACTACCCCTTCCCAAACATTGCTGATGTGACCTCCTACCTTCAAAAACCAAAGGTTTTCTCTACGCTCGACCTCCTGAAGGGGTATTATCAGGTGCCTATGAACCCAGAAGACATCCCCAAGACCGCCATCACCACTCCGTTTGGTACATACACCTTCAATTACTCCTTTTTTGGCCTTCGTAATGCTGGGGCAACGTTTCAACGTCTCAAGGATGGCATCTTAGGGGACCTCCCTTTCTGTGTATGTTATGTGGACGACATACTTGTGTTCTCCTACTCAAAAGAGGAACACCTCCGTCACCTGCGCATCGTGCTCGACCGCCTGCAACAAAACGGCCTTGTAATCCGGTACAACAAGTGTACCTTTGGCGCCAACGAAGTGTCGTTCTTAGGGCACCGTATCACTCCTGAAGGAGTCCATCCCCTCCCTGACAAGGTAGCAGCCGTTCGGAATTTCCCCGCCGCCTCGACCGTCAAAACTCTGCAGGAATTCTTGGGCATGATCAACTATTATCACCGTTTTCTGCAGCCATTGCCGCCACTCTTGCTCCCCTCTACGCCTCCCTCAAGGGCAAGCTAAAGGACCTGAAGTGGGGTCCCCTTCAAGAAGTAGCCTTCTGCAATGCAAAGAAGGCCCTATCAACTGCTGCGGCTCTCACTTTTCCTATCCTTCCCCTCTCCTTCTCTCCACCAATGCCAGCGACGTCGCTATTTGTGCTGTACTCAAGTAGGTGGTCAAAGGCTCGCCCCGCCCATTGGCCTTCTTCAGCAGAAAACTGTCCAAGGCAGAATCAGCTTATTCTACCTTCGATCGAGAATTGCTGGCGGTGCACTTGGCTGTCCGTCACTTTCGCCATTTCTTAGAAGGTACGCCCTTCGTCATTCGCACGCCCACATGCCACTGGTGCATGCCTTCACTAGACAGTCTGACGCCTGGTCCGCCTGTCAACGCCGACATCTCTCCGCCATGGCTGAATACAATTGCACTCTCCAATACGTCTCTGGGAAAATGAATCCCGTTGCCGATGCCCTGTTAAGAAAAACGTTGCCTGCAGTTCAACTGGGATTGGTTTACAACGCCCTGGCTGAAGCTTCTAGGACATCCTGCACGTCCCTCCGTTGGGAAGATTTTACCCTCGAAAACTCCAACACCACCCTCCTCTGTGACGTCAGTACTGGTAGACCGCGACCTTGGATTCCTGCTCCCATGTGCCGATAGGTGTTTTATTTCATTCACAGCCTTTCACATCCCTCGTGCCGTTCTACTGCACAGCTGCTGAAGGCAAAGTTCATTTCGCACGGCATTTCTGAGGATGCTAAGGATTGGGTCTGCGCCTGTACTTCCAAAGTACATCGACGCACGGATTCAGGAGTGGGAACCTTTCCTCAACCTAAGTGTCGTTTCGCACACATACATGTCGACGTTGTAGGCCCCCTACCCACATCACAAGGACATCGTTACATTTTTACCGTCATCGGCCGCTCCACTCGTTGGCCTGAAGCCATTCCCATGGAAACTGCAACGTCCGCCTCATGTACATCTGCCTTACTCTCTGGATGGATTTCAAGATTCGGTATCCCTGAGCATATTACTTCTGATAGGGGAACCACTTTCACCTCTCAATTGTGGACGTCATTAGTGAATCTCCTGGGCATCACCCTACATCAGACAATGGCCTACAACCCCGCTGCCAAGGGAATGATTGAACGTTTTTATCGCACCCTCAAAGGAGCTTTGATATCCCGTTGCAAGGATTGCAGCTGGTTTACTCAGCTTCCCTGGGTCCTCCTGGGACTAAGGACCACTCCTAAAGACGCCCTCGACGTCTCGGCAGCTGAAATGGTGTATGGCGACCCGTTGGTCGTCCCTGCCGAATTTTTTCCTTCTACAACTTCCTCTGACGATCTTCAGCGCATACGTCACGCCGTGGGAAAATTTACTCCGTGCCACCAGACTTACAAGCCCCCAGCGAAGCATCACATACCAACAGACTTGCACTCTGCAATGCACGTCGTCCTGCGCAACGACAATAGCAAGCCACCACTAACGCACCCTTACACGGGCCCTTTCCTTGTGATCCGACGCAGTCCGAAAGCATTCCTACTAAACATTCGGGGCAAAGAAGACTGGGTCTCCATTGATCGTCTAAAACCTGCTTATCTTCTGCCAGATGACCGGCCTACAGTTTGCCTCTCCAGATCAGGGGCCCTATTTAACATGTACAGTATGTCATTTTTAGGGGGGGAGCCATGTACCAACCGTGTGTCACACAATTGTACATAATTCCTTTTGCATATATTATGCTTGTATCTTCGCTCTTCCCTCGCACTAAACGAACATGAAAATTCATGTCTGCTGTTTCCTCTGTAACATTGTCTGTCTTGTTAACTTGTTATGTCCTGTTTGTATATAAATGAGAGTGTTCTATAACAATATAACTCAGTTGATTGCATCCTGCCTTTGAGTTCACAACCCTCACTCGGCACCGGTCACACACCAATTATGTGACGTCTTCGAATCTAGTCATCGTGCTAGTTTCATCTGAACTTCAGCCACCCTTCTGCAACGTTCTCAAGCCTGAAGTCTAGGTACTAGTATCGTCTCAGCAGCGGTAGAAAACCAGTATTTCTGCCTTATTAACTGTTCCCCTATTCTGTTGGTGTTTTGATTGGTATGATTTGTCAGTTAAAGTAACGGAAGAAGTATCAGTAGTTTTCTTTGTAAATTTGTGAATAAACGTGTTGTGTTTTTTCAGGTGTTTCTTTTTATATTCATTTCGCACATTTCAACCGGTGTTGTTGGTAACATTTATTTTGCTTATTGGGAGAACCTGTAACGATTTTAAGATCGTAACGTATGCCTACATTTTGATTGAACAGGGAAGTAGAGAAAAAGACAAAAGAAATGGAGGAGTTGTGAAATATGGACACTGATAGAGAGAAGAATAGCAAAACTTAAATCTAAATTATGAATGGAAAACAGCCCACATCTAATCTTATGACAAACTGAATATGTGGGACTTCATAGGGAAGTAAATAAATGTTGTAGAGACCAAAAAAAAAAAAAAAAAAAAACACACACAAACAAACAATCAAGGACCTATTGCACTTAAGACAGATTCTAATCTAAATAGAGAATATGGAAGAAGTATCAGAAATGCATATAAGGGTATTTGAAAAATTAACAGAAAGAAGGCGAACAGAGGAAAGTTACCTGTCAAAAATGAAAATGGAAATCTTGTAAGGAATCTGAAATTAGAGCTATATGGAAAGACCATTCTGAAGTGACATTAAATAGGACATTCCCACCAAAGAAAAATGAAATTCTTGAGATCAAACATGATCTTTCTGTAGATGTAAGTGGGATTAGACTAGCACATGTTTTTTTTTTTTTTTTTTTTTTTTCTTTGGTAACCAATCAATTGGAGAACTATAAGCCACCAGAAATTGAAGGTATTGCATCTGAAAAGTTGAAGGTTGATGAGATTCAAACAAATATTGTGTTCAGTGAATTATTCAATCATCTTTGGCTAGATGAAGTCACGCCCATAAAATGGTTAAAGAAACGGGTATTTTTAGAATACCTAAGAAGGAACATTGGAGACACTGGCAATTGACATGGACCTCATTGTCACCAGTGGTATGAAAAGTGTCTTCCAAGGTAATGATAAATTGAATAGAACCTGAAATAGGGAGAGTACTTTGAAAAGAGCAAGCAGGTTTCAGAAAAAGTAGAGGATGTGATGACCAAATTTCAGTGCAGCAATATAGAGATCAACTGTATAACTAATGTACCAACCGTGTTTCACACAATTGTACATAATTCCTTTTGTATATGTTATGGTTGTATCTTCGCTCTTCCCTCGCACTAAAACGAACATGAAAATTCAAGTCTGGTTTTTCCTCTGTGATTTTGTCTGTCTTGTGAACTTGTCATGTCCTGTTGCCTTGAGGTTTTGTATATAAGGAGAGTGTTCCACAACAATATAACTCAGTCGTTTCCAATCTGCCTTTGATTTCACAACTCCTCTCTCGGCCCGTCACACTAACTATAATCACCTGTAATTTTCTGCTTTTTGGATTTTGAGAACGAATTTACTGGCATTTCCCGTAGTATGTTGAAAAAGATTCTGAAACACTATGGGATACCTTGGAAGAGCATTGACGACATCAGGAATATACATAGTGGAAATTATTCTAGGGTAATAATTGATGGTAGTCTTACAGATATATTTAAAGTCAAAAGTGAAGTCCTACTACGTGTAATACTGCTTCTTCTTCATTGTGGAGATTAATTATGTTATTATCAGGGTAATGCAAGAAATGGATAATGACATTCAACCGGAAGGGGACCAGAGTATATGTGATCTTAATATGCTTATGATATAGTTCTAATTACGTCTAAAAAGGCTGAAATTCGGGAAAAAATCAATAGATTAGTACTGGGAGTGAGAAAGGTTGGATTCATGATGAACAAGAGAAATATGAAGGTCATGCGGCTTCAGAGTGGTGATCATACAAAAAATTTTTTGAAGGAGTAATATTATCTAACGCTAATACTTGAAATATTTAGGAACCATCATTACCAGCACTGGATCACTCGTTACAGATTTAAAGGAGAGAAGAGGAGGGGAAGAACAAGCACTTGGAATGCTAAAAATAATATAGAGATCAAACCGAATATCATTTTTCAGCTAAATCTAAATATACATTTCACTTTTAAGATCAATAAATCCTTAAGGCAACAGACGTAGAGCAGTATTATAACAAATGATCTTAAATTTCTTGCCTTTGAGACTAAACCAATGAGACGGAATTTCAAAATGAAGTGGCACCAGCATATAAACAAATGGGGCAACAATTCATGAAATGGCGGTAGTGAACAATGTGAATGATATAGTTACATAATCAGGATGAATATGAATAAGGCATATTTTATAAAAGGAAGAAAAGTTAGTCCAGGATATACAGGACTGGAATGTTGACAGAGGAGTAAATCATAGACCAAGAAAAAAAAAAGCTGATGACAGAGCGAAGAGAGTTTGGATCTTAAAATTGTTTTAAGCTCAGGGATATGGTATAGGATATATATATATATATATATATATATATATATATATATATATATATATATATATATATATATATATATATATATATATATATATATATATATATATATATATATATAAGGTATACATTTATAAACCCATGACCCAGGGGATCATTGGAGAGTTGGGAGTGTGTGATAACAGCCATAACAGGATGTGGAAATAGACTAAGCTAAAGCATTGCGTAGGTAAACATTTATTTATGTATTGTAAACATGTCACAAACCTCCTGTGAGAAACAATTGACCTATTGATTCCTACTGGAACCACCTGACTTCCGGATATAAGGCTGCATAATCATATTGTCTTTGTATTTGTAATAAACGCTGAGATAACTAATACAATGTTGTCGACGGGAGCTTACTGTAAATCAGTTCTATTCATCTTTTCATACGGAATGGTCATCCGACTAAACCATCCATACTCCAGTGATGGAGCAAGCAATAAATTGTTTAAAGTTAACTTAAACTTTGACTTATTTTAAGAAGTAACTTTCAAGTCTAATAATTCTATATCACATTGAAGAGATATGAGATGAACCACGATGTGTACGTATAACATTTTCACACTAATATATATATATATATATATATATATATATATATATATATATATATATATATATATATATATATATATATATATATATGTGTGTGTGTGTGTGTGTGTGTGTATATATATATATATATATATATATATATATATATATATATATATATATATATATATATTTATCTATCTATATATATATATATATAAATAAATAAATATATATATATATATATATATATATATATATATATATATATATATATATATATATGTGTGTGTGTGTGTGTATATATATCTATATATATATATATATATATATATATATATATATATATATATATATATATATATATATATATATATATATATATATATATATATATATATATATATATATGTGATAAATTTTTCTTATTCAGTGTGTTTTTTTATATTCAAATAAGACATATATTTATTACATTTATGTCTGGATTCTATTATAGCACCTGTGATCAGAGCCTCAGGAGGAACTACTCAAAGAGAATAGTATCTGACCGCCGGGTTTCGAGCCCTAGTCCATGAGACTTGTGTGACAGTGAAAATACTAGCTAGCCACGAATAATGATATATGCTAAGGGAAATTTTCTTGTAAATATACAGTACATTTTGAATTAAGTTTTTTTTTTTTTTGTAAGTAGAGTGGAAATCCACTAATCTCTACCATCGTAGCTAATTGGTATGTTTGTATTTGAAATTTGATTAATGATAAACTTTGCCTTTAGACATATTTTTTTTTCCTTTTTATTTTTTTATTGAAATAGCCTTTATTTATTTCCTTGATGTCTGGATTCTACTCAAAGAAAATAGCTTCTGGCTGGCCGGGAATCGAAGCCTAGTCCAGGATACTTGTTTGACAGTGACAGTACCATTTGCCAAAGATTCAGGTTTTCTGTATTTACAATTTAAGTCAACTCATCTTTACAATCATAGGTAATTAGTATGTGGTAATTGGCATTCGATTAATGATAAATTTTGCACATTTAGATCTGCTTTTTTCATATTAAAAAAAGCCATATATTTATTACATTAATTTGTTTATTATCTTACAGACCTCAGGATCAGAGCGCCGGGCTGAATCAGTCAAATGCAATATCATCTGACTGGATGAAAATCAAACCTAAGTGCAGGATACTTGTATGACAATGACAATACCATTTAGCCACGAAGAAAGATAAAGGTCTTTTGTACATGTCAAATTAAGGTTTTTTATACTTAGAATTGAAAACAAACCATCTTAACCATCGTAACTAGTTGGTATGTTTGTACTTGGCTTTCAAATATTGTTAAATTTAGCATAGTTAGACATGTTCTTTCCATATTCAAATAAGGCATATATTTAATACATTAATGTCTGGATTCTCTTACTGGCTCGGGATCGGAGCTCCAGGCAGAACCACTCAAAAAGAATAATATGTGATAATCGAACCAAAGTCTAAGATACTTATATGACAGTGACAATACCATTTAGCCACAATAAAAGTTTTAAGTCAATGACAATTCATCTGTACATATACCTGTCGAATTCATGTTTGTTGTACTTATTATTGAAATACCCTATAACCACCATCTTAGCTAATTAGTATGTTTGGGCTTGTCATTAGAATTAGGATAAATTTTGCATATCTAGATGTGTTATTTTTTCATATTCAAACAGGCCATATATTTATTACAATAATTTAAGGAATCTTTTACTGACCTCGGGATCTGAGCCTAAGGGGACATCACTCAGAGACAATAAAATTTGACGGGATGGGAATCGCACCCTAGTCCAGGATACTTGTATGAAAATAACCATACCATTTAGCCACGAAGAAAGATATATTCCAATGAAAATTCTTCTACACATATACTGATCAAATTTAGGTTTTCTTACATAGAATTGAAATCAACACATCTTCACTGTGACGGGCCGAGAGAAGGTTGTAACTCAAACACAGGTTGCAAGCAACTGAGTGAGTTTATCATAGAACACTCTACTTTGCATACAAAAGCTCATAGCAACAAGGATTTTCGTGTTCAAAAACAGACACTGTTACCATGATAAAAAGAGACATGTTTATGCAGGCTCTTTTTAGTGTGAGGGAAGAGCGAAGATACAAGCATAATATATACTCAAAATGAACTATGTACGATCGTGTGACACACAGTTGGTACATGGTTTCCCCCTAAAAATGACATACTGTACATGTTAAATAAGGTGCCCTGATCTAGAGAGGTGAACTGTAGGAGGGTCATCTGGCAGGAGATATGCAGGCTCTAGACGATCAATGAGGACCCAGTCTTCTTTTCCACGAATGTTTAGTAGGAATGCTTTCGGACTGTGTCGGATCAAAAGGAAAGGGCCCGTGTAAGGGGGCGTTAGCGGTGGCTTGCTAGTGTCGTTGCACAGGAAGACGTGCGTTGCTGAGTGCAAATCTGTCGGTATGTGATGCTTTGCTGGGGGCTTGTAAGTCTGGTGGCATGGAGGTTGTAGAAGGAAAAAAATTCAGCAGGGACAACCAACGGATCACCATACACCATTTCAGCTGCCAAGACGTCGAGGGTGTCTTTAGGAGTGGTCCTTAGTCCCAGGAGGACCCAGGGAAGCTGAGTAAACCAGTTGAAATCCTTGCACCGGGACATCAAAGCTGCTTTGAGGGTGCGATGAAAACATTCAACCATTCCATTTGGCAGCTTGGTTGTAGGCCGTTGTGTGATGTAGGGTGATGCCCAGGAGATTCGCTAATAATGTCCACAATTGAGAGGTGAAAGTGGTACCCCTATCAGAAGTAATATGCTCAGGGATACCAAATCTTGCAATCCATCCTGAGAGTAAGGCATGTGTACATGAGGCAGACGTTGCATTTTCCAAGGGAATGGCTTCAGGCCAACGAGTGGAGCGGTCGATGATGGTAAACAGGTAAGGATGTCCTTGTGATATAGGTAGGGGGCCTACAACATTGAGGCAAGGTGCCCACCCCTGAATCTGTATGTCGATGTGCTTTGGAAGTTTGGCAAGAAGTACAGGCGGGAACCCAATCCTTAGCATCCTTAAAAATGCCGTGCCAAATGAACTTCATCTTCAGCAGTTGTGCAGTAGAACAGCACAAGGGATGTGAAAGGCCGTGAATTGAATCAAACACCTGCCGGCGCATGGGAGCAGGAATCCAAGGGCGCCTCCTACCAGTACTGATGTCACAGAGGAAGGTGGAGTTAGAGTCTTCGAGGGGGAAGTCTTCCCAACGGAGGGATGTGCAGGATGTCCTACATGCTTGATACTCTGGGCTTCAGTCAGTGCGTTGTAATCCAATTCCAGTTGAACGACAGCCAACGTGTTCCATGGACGTACTGAAGGGTTCAATTATATTCAGCTACAGCGGAGAGATGTCGACGTTGATGGGTGGACCAGGCATCAGACTGTCGAGTGAACGCGTGCACCAGAGGCATGTGGTCTGTGCGAATGACGAAGGGTGCATCTTCTAAGAAATGGTGAAAGTGACGGATAGCCAGGTGCACCACCAGCAATTTGCGATCTAAGGTAGAATAACCCGATTCTCCCTTGGACAGTTTTCTGCTGAAGAATGCTAATGGGCGGGGCGAGCCGTTGACCACCTGCTCGAGTACTGCACCAATAGAGACGTCGCTGGCATCGGTGGAGAGACGGAGAGGGGCATGTGGGATAGGAAAAGTGAGAGTCGCTGTGGTTGATAGGGCATTCTTTGCATTGCAGAAGGCCACTTCTTGAAGGGGACCCCACTTCAGGTCCTTTGGCTTGCCCTTGAGGGAGGCATAGAGGGGAGCAAGAGTGACGGCAATGTCTGGACGAAAACAGTAATAATAGTTGATCATCACCAAGAATTCCTGCAGAGCTTTGATGGCCGAGGGTGCGGGGAAGTCTGGAACGGCTGCTACCTTCTCATGGAGGGGATGGAATCCTTCAGGAGTGACGTGGGGCCCTAAGAACGACACTTCGTTGGCGTTAAACGTACACTTGTCATACTGGACTGCAAGGACGTTTTTTTGCAGGGGGTCGAGCACAATGAGCAGGTGATGGAGGTGTTCCTCTTTTGAGGAGGAGAACACAAGTATATCATCCACATAACATACACAGAAGGGTAGGTACCCTAAGATGCCATCCATGAGATGTTGAAATGTGGCCCCAGCATTACGAAGGCCAAAACAGGAGTAATTGAAGGTGTATGTACTAAACGGTGGTGATGGCGGTCTTGGGGATGTCTTCTGGATTCATAGGCACCTGATAATACCACTTCTGGAGGTCGAGCATAGAGAAAACCTTCGCTTTGTGCATGTAGGAGGTCACGTCAGCAATGTTTGGGTGGGGGTAGTGATATGGTTCTGTTTGCATGTTCAGGCACCTGTAATCCCCACGACCATGGGCTGGAGGCCTTATAGAAAAGGCCCATTTCCTCCATTTCGGCGAATGTCTGTTTGGTGGCTACCAATTGTTCGGGTGCCAGACGTCTGAAATTTGCAAAGACTGTGGGTCCCGTTGTCTTGATATGGTGATAAATGCCAAACTTGGCAGAAGCCGTGGGCTTTTGGCAAAAATCTGCATGGAAAACTTCCGGGTATGACGTGAGGAGGTGGGCATAGGCATCCGTGGGTGCGATAATGTGGAGAGCGAGGTTGGAGGGGGCGGGTTGAAGAGGTGTCGACAGTACGAGTCTGCGTTGACCAATCGTCACTTGGCGACTTTCACCAGAAGGTGGAAATGAGAGAGGAAATCCGCACCGAGGATTGGCAAAGTGATGTCAGCAACAAGAAATTTCCAATTAAATTTACCGTTTCCGAACGATAATAGGAGGTTCTCATAAACGTGGGTGGGTATCGCAGATCCGTTGGCAGCTACAAAGCGGACGTCGGCAGACATAGACAGACTACGTCATATACTGAAGAATTCCCTTGGCAAAACAGAACAAGCACCCGTTTCTACCAAAAATCGCACGCCCGTTCCTGCATCATGTAAAAAGAAAAAATTAGAAACACCGGAGGCCACCGCCACGAGTGATGGCCTACTTACACGTTTTTTTGGCCACTGACAATCCTTGGCACATTTCTTAGCGGTTGCCCTGAATCTGAAGTGGTAGTAGCCCAACTGCGGCGGACAGGAGGTAGTAAGTGGCTGTAGAAGTCGTTGGTTGGGGCGTGAGCGTGTTGTGGGTGATGGGTGACTTTGTCTCCGCTTCGGAACATCACGGGGTAGGCGTGTATGTCCTACGGCATTCATGTCAGCTTCGGTTGACGTTGAATAGGCGTCCTCTTCGTCAGGGATGGAGGCGTTGATGGAGGTCTTGAAGTGGCTGTCCATAAGGGGGTCGGCTTTGGTCATCAAGTCCTCTATGGGTAAAGTATAGACATCGGGTATGGTAGCGCGTATAGGTCCGGGTAAACGGCGTATCCAAAGGGCACGAAGTAGGTTCACTTCACGAGGAGAGGTATCTGCGGCAGGTTGCAGGTGAGCGCTACTGGTCATTTCCCTGAGGGCAAGCGAAGCCCTTTGGTCTTCTAACGGTTGTTGCGAGAGCTGAAAAAGCTTTGCTATACGGGTGGCTGGCGATGGCCAGTACTGCCTTTTTTATTACATATACCTGTCGACCTCTGGTTTTTTGTGCTTAAAATCGAAATCAACCCATCTTCACCATCATAGGTAATTGTTATGATTGTACTCGGCATTTGATTAATGACAAACTTTGCACGTTTATACGTGTTTTTTCCATACTCAAATAAGCCATATATATAATACATTAATATCTGGATTCTCTTACCGACCTCAGGATCAGAGCCCCAGGCGGAACCACTCATGACTGGCTGGGAATCGTACTCTAGTACAGGATACTTGTATGAAAGTGACATTAACATTTAGCCTCGAAGAAAGAACAAGTTAATGACAATTATTTTGTACATATACCTCTCGAATTCAGGTTTTTAAATCAACCTATCTTCACCGTCAATCTAAGCTGTATGTTTGTACTTGCATTCGATTAGTGATAAATTTTTAACATTTAAGCATTTATAAGTATATTTTAGTAAGCCATATGTATAATATATTAAGATCTCGATTCTCTTACCAACCTTTGGAATAGAGGTCGAGGCGGAACCACTCAAAGACAGTAGCATCTGACTGTCCGTGACTCGAACACTACTCCAGGATACTTTTATGAAAGTGACCATGCCATTTAGCCACGAAGAGAGATGAAAGTCAATGACAATTCTTCTGTTTATATAACTGTCAAATTCACATTTTTTGTACTTACAATTGAAATCAACCTACTTTCAACATCGTAGATAAATGGTATGTTTGTATTTAGCATTCTAATAATGATAAACTTTGCTCATTTAGACGTGTTTTTTCATATAAAAAAAAGCCATATATATAATATTTTATTATCTGGATTTTCTTACCGAGCTTGGGATCAGAGCCCTATGCAGAACCACTCAAATATAGTAACATTAAACTTGACAGGAATCGAACCCTAGTCCAGGGTTCTTGTATGACAGTAAAAATACCATTTAGCCACGAAGAAAGATAAACGCCAGGGACAATTCTTTTGTACATATACATGTCGATTTTTTTTTTGCACTTAGAATTGAAATCAACCCATCTACACCATCGTAGCTAATTGGTATGTTTGTACTTGCCATTTAATTAATGATAAATTTTTCACGTTTAGACATTTTCTTTTATATTCGAGTAAGCCACGGACACACACACACACACACACATATATATATATATATATATATATATATATATATATATATATATATATATATATATATATATATATATATATATATATATATATATATATATAATATTTCAATATCTGGATTCTCTCACCATCCTTGAAATCAGACACCCATGCGAAATCTCTCAGAGACCATAGCATCTAACCGGCCATTCATCGAACCCTAGTCCAGGATACTTGTATGACAGTAACAATAACATTTAGCCATGAAGTATGAAAAAAAATCAATGACAATTCGTTTGTACATAAACCTGTGAAATTCAGGTTTTTTGTCTAATTAAAATTGAAATCAACCCATCTACACCATCGTAGTTAATGGGTATGTATACACATACTTTTTTCATATTAAAATAAGCTATATATATAATACATTAATGTCTGGACTCTCTTACCGTCTTCAGGATCAGAGCCCAAGGCAAAACCACTGAAAGACATTAGCATCTGACCGACCTGGAATTGCACCCTAGTCCAGGATACCTGTAAGATAGTGACAATAGCATTTAGCCAGGAGAAAAGAAAAAAACTTGATGATAATTCTTCAATAAATATACCTGTAGAATTCGGTTTTTTTTTTTTAATTGGAATTGAAATCAACGTATATTATGCATCATAGCTAATTTTTATGTCTGTGATAGGCATTCAATTAATGATAAAGTTGGCACATTTAGATATGTCTTTTTTATTATATTCAAATAAGCCATATATTAAATACATTAATATCATGATTCTATTACCGCCTTCAGGATAAGAGGCCTAGGTGGAACCATTCAAGTACAATAGCATATAAGCTACCAGTTTTTGAACCCTTCTCCAGGATACCTATTTGAAAGTGACAATACCATTTAGCCCCGAAAAAAGATAAAAAACAATGACAATTCTTTGATAAATGTACCTTTCGAATTCATGTTTTTTGTACTTAGAAGTGAAATCAACGGATCTTCCATATTTTTTTCATATTTTTTTTTTTTATTTTCTCATATTTCAAATAAGCCATATATTTAAATTTATTAATGTCTGGATTCTCTCACCGTCCTCACGATCAGATTCTAAGCGCAAAATCCCTCAAAGACAATAGAGTCTGACAGACCTGGATTCAAAACTTGGTCCAGATTCTTGTATGATAGTGACCGTGCCATTTAGCCACGGAGAAGGATAAAAGTCAATGAAAATCGTTCAGTACATATATCTGTTGAATTCCGGTTTTTCTTGTACTTTTAATTGGAATCAACCCATCTTTACCATCGTATCTAATTAGTAGGTTTGTAACTTGGCATTTAATTAATGATAAATTTTGCACATTTAAACCTGTTTTTTTCATATTTTAAAAAAAGGCATATATTTTAATACATTAATCTGGATTCTCTAAACGACCCCAGGATCAGAAGCTTGAGGTCAAATCACTCGAGGATAAAAGCATCTCACCGGCTAAGATTCAAACACTGGTCCTGGACGCTTGTATGACAGTGAAAGGACCATTTCACTACGTAGAAAGATAGAGATCAATGACAATTTCTCTGTACATATGCGTGTCGACAGGTATATATACATACACTACCCAAGATTAGAGTACAATGGTTTGATTTGAGAGTGTCCTTTTAATGGAAGAGCTACTTACTATAACTAAAAAGTCAAATCTACCATTAACAATAAGAAAGTGGCCACAGGACAATTATATATATATATATATATATATATATATATATATATATATATATATATATATATATATATATATATATATATATATATATATATATATATATATATATATATATATATACTCCTAGCCCCTTCATATGAAAGGCCAGGACATTTCCGACCATGCTAGAAGAGGCTCAAAAGAAGTCGTAATCTAGCTGCTATATGTTGTTCAGGCTTTACCTGGGGCATCCGTCTCTTACCAGCAAGTTTTCCCCCGACGTTTTGGCACACAAGGTGACACAATTAATAGATTTTAGTTGGAATTGCCCCTAGTGAGTCTATATGGGTAAAAATCTACACAATATCAAGTTCACATAGAAATAAATTTCTACCTCCTAGCCCCTTCAGATGAAAGGCCAGGTCGCTTTAAAAAATGACCACAAATACTTATAAGAAGTTAGATCCTATTTGTAACCTGCAGTTCACGATTTACATGACGAAATATCTTTCTCTTACCAGCAACTTTTCACAAACTTCCCTACTCACCAAAGGACACACTTGATAGCTTTTAGTTGGAATTACCTTTAATGAGCCAATAAGGAGGGAAATCAGCACAATATTGTGTTCATATAGGAATATATTTCTACCTCATATTTTAGATCACAACCTAGCCCCTTCAGTTGAAAGGCCAGGTCACATCCAACCATGCCACCAGAGGCTCAAAATAAATTAGAACCTAAAATACACCCGCAGTTCAGGATTTACATGGCGAAACATCCTTCTCTTACTAGCAAGTTGTCCCCATGTTACAGGCCCACTAGATAACATAATTAATAGTTTTTAATTGGATTCACCTCTAATGAGTAAATATCGATGAAAATCAACATAATATTGTGTTCAAATAGATATAAATTTGTACGTCATACTTTCGACCGAAACTTAGCCCCTTTGAATGAAATGTCATGTCACTTCCTAAAATGCCACCAGAAGCTCAAAAATAGTTTGAACTTAACTGCTACCTGCAGTTCAAGATATACCTAGTGAAATCTCTGTCTCTTACCAGTGAGATTTCCCCGACTTCTTGTACACCAGGTAACAGAATTGATAGCTTTGAGTTGGGATTCCCCCTAATGAGTCAATATGGATGAAAATCAACACAGCATCGAGTTCAAGTGGAATTAATTTCTACCTCCCAATTGAGATTCAATCCTAGCCCATTCAGTTGAAAGGGCTTGTTGCTTCTAAGCATGCTATCAGAGGCTCAAAAGAAGTCGGAATCTAACTGCTACCTGCAATTCAGGATTTATCTGGCAAAACAGCGGTCTTTTATCAACGAGTTTTTTTGTGAATTACAAAATTGATAGCTTTTAGTTGGAATTAGCCCTAAAGAGTCAATATGGATGAAAATCAACAATATATTGTGTTCGAATACAAATCAATTTCTACATTAGTCTTGGGATCAAACCCTAGCCCTTTCAGATGAAAGGCCAGGTCGCTTCCAACCATGCCATCAGAGACTTAAAAGAAGTCAAAACCTATATGCTACCTGGAATTCAAGATTTACCTGGTGAAACATCCATCTCTTACCAGCGAATTTTACCCGACTTCAAGGATCACTAGTCGACAAAACTGATAGCTTTTATTTGGAATTACCCCTAAGTAGTCAATATGGATGAAAATCAATAAAATATTATGTTCATATAGAAATAAATTTCTACCTCATCTTTGTGATTGAACACTAGTCCCTTCAAATGAAAGGGCAGGTCGCTTCCAACGCTGCCACCAGAGGCTCAAAAAAAGTCGTAGCCTTACTGCTACCTGCAGTTCAGGATTTACCTGGTGGAACATCCGTCTCTTACCAGCCAGTTTCCTCCGATTTCCTGTCCCACCAGGTGACATAATTAATAGCTTTTAGTTGGAATTACCCCTAATGAGTCAATAAGGGTGAAAATCAACACAATATCGTGTTTAAATAAAAGTAGATTTCTACCTCATTCTTGGGATTGAACACTAGCCTCTTCAGATGAAAGGCTAGGCTCAAAAGAATTCGTAACCTTATGGCTACCTGCAGTTCAGGATTTACCTGGCAAATCATTCGTCTCTTACCAGCGAGTTTTCTCTGATTTCCGGCCCAACAGGTGAAACGATTGATAACTTTTATTTGGAATTACCCCTAATGAGTCAATATGGATGGAAACTAACACATTATTATGTTCAAATAGGAATAAATTCCTTCCTCCTAATTGGGATCAAACCATAGCCCCCTCAAATGTAAGGCCAGGTTGCTTCAAACCATGTCACCATGCCTTACATCTGAAGGGGCTAGGGCTTGATCCAGAGTATGAAGTAGGAATTTTTTCTAATTGTACACGGTATTGTGTTGATTTTCAAACATATTGATTTATTAGAGGTAATTCCTACTAAAAGCTATCAATTCTGTCACGTAGTGGGCCGGGAAGTTAGGGAAAACTTGCTGGTAAGAGATGGATGTTTCGCCGGATAAATCCTGAACTAAAGGTAGCTGTTAGGTTGCGACTTCCTTTGAGCGTCTGTTGGCAAGGTTGAAAGCAATATGGCCTTTCATCAGAAGGAGCTAGGGTTTGATCTCAAGTATGAGGTAGAAATTAATTTCTACTTGAACACAATATTGTGTTGATTTTCATGCATATTAATTCAATAGAAGTAATTCTAACAAAAAGTTATCAATTGTGTCACCTGGTGGACTGGGAAGTCAGAGAAAACTCGTTGGTAAGGGACGGATGTTTCGCCAGGTAAATACTGAACTGCAGGTAGCAATTAGATTCCGACTTCTTTTGAGCCTCTGGTGGCATGGTTGGAAATGACCTGGCCTTTCATCTGAAGGGGCTACGGTTCGATCCCAAATGTGAGGAAGAAATTTATCACTATTTGAACTCGACAAGGGATTGACTTTCATTTATATTAACTCATTATAGGTATCTCCTTCTGAAAGCTATCAATTGTGTCACCTGGCGGGCGGGGAGTTCGGGGAAAAGTTTGCTGGTAAGAGACGGATGTTTTGCCAGGTAAATCCGGAGCTGCAGGTAACAGTTAGGTTCAGTCTTCTTTTAAGCCTCTGGTGGAATTGGTTAAAAGCAACCTAGCTTTTCATTTGAAGGGGCCGAGGTTCGATCCCAAGTATGAGGTAAAAATTTATTACTATTTGAACACAATACTTTGTTTATTTTCATCCATATTGACTCATTGAGGGTAATTCCAGCTAAAGGCTATCAATTGTTTCACCTGGTGGTCCAGGAAGTCGGGGAAAAGTCGCTGGTAAGACACAGATGTTTCACAAGGGAAATTCGAATCTTCAGGTAGCAGTTAAGTTCCAACTTCGTTTGAGCCTCTGGTGTCAGGGTTGGTAGCGACCTGACCATTCACCTGAAGGGGCTAGGGATAGATCCGAAGTATGAGGTAGAAATTAATTTCTATTTTAACATGATATTGGGTGTATTTTAATCCATATTGACTCATTACGGGTAATTCCAATTAAAAGCTATCAATTTTGTCACCTGGTGGGTCGGAAAGTCCAGGAAAACTTGATGGTAAGAGACTGATATTTCACCACTTAAATGTACTGTATATATGGATGAAAATCAACACATTATCGTGTTCATATAGGAATAAATTTCTACCTCATACTTAGGATCGAATGCTAGCTATTTCAGATGAAAGGCCAGGACGCCTCCAACTATGCCACCAGAGTCTCAAAGGAAATTGAAACCTGATTGCTATCTGCAGTTCAGGATTCGCATGGCAAAATATCTACCTCTTAACAGCGAGCTTTCATGAACTTTCCGGCCCACCAGGTGACACAATTATTAGCTTTTAGTTGTTTTAGTTGTAATTACCAGTAAAGAATCATGTATGAAAATCAACACAGTATCGTGTTCAAATACGAATTAATTTCTACCTTATACTCGGGATCAAAGCCTGTGCCCTTTTCAGATGAGATTCCAGGTCTTTTCCTATGCTGCCACCAGATCCTCAAAAGAAGTTGTAACCTTGCTGTTATCTGCTGTTCAGGATTTACTTGGCGAAACATCCGTCTCTTACCAGCTAGTTTTTTCCGATTTTCAGCCCACCATATGACACAATTGATAGCTTTTAGTTGGAATTACCCCTGATGAGTTAATATGGATGAAAATTAACACATCATTGGGTTGAAATAGGAATACATTTCTACCTCATACTTGGAATTAAACCCTAGCACCATCAGATGTAAGGCCAGGTCGCTTCAAATCATGCCACCATGCCTTCAATATGAAGGGGCTAGAGCTTGATCCCAAGTATGAGGTAGAAATGTATTTCTTTTTGAGTACGGTATTGTGTTGAGTTTCATCCATATTGACTTATTAGAAGAAATTCCAAATAAAAGCTTATCAATTGTGTCACCTGGAGGGCCGGGAAGTTGGGGAAAACTAGCTGAAAAGAGACGCATGTTTTGCCAGGAAAATCCTGAACTAAATGGAGTAGTTAGGTTCCGACTCCCTTTGAGCCTCTGTTGGCAAAGTTGGAAGTGACATGGCCTTTCATCTAAAGGAGCTAGGGTTTGATCCCAAGTATGAGGTAGAAAGTTATTTCTATTTGACCACAATATTGTGTTGATTTTAGTCCATAATGACTCATTAGAGGTAATTCCAACAAAAAGCTATCAATTTTGTCACCTGGTGGGCCGGGAAGTCAAGGAAAACTCGCTGGTAGTAGAACGATGTTTCGCCAGGTAAATACTGAACTGCAGGTAGAAATTAGGTTTCGACTTCTTTTGAGCCTCTGGTGGGATGATTGGAAGCGAGCTGGCATTTCATCTGAAGGGGCTACAGTTCGATCCTAAATATGAGGTAGAAATTTATCACTATTTGAACACGGCATGGTGTTG
>NC_090740.1:92010162-92015162 GCF_036898095.1 Palaemon carinicauda
ATTGTATATTTTTAAAGTATATTCTATTTGGCGTGAGTATATTTACATAAGAAAGGAAAATGGTACTTGAACATCAAGTAATTTATTTATAACAATTCAATAGGGTGAACACCATGCAATGAAAGCTTAGCAATATAATGCGAGCAGAGATAACAAAATCCATAAAAAATGTCATTATGATTAAAAGAATACAAGTATAGCAAAGAAACTGTGAAAAGCGAAGTTGATATACTGTACATTTACAATTTAAAAAAAAAATAGTATCAACGATGCGCAAGCAATATAAACTGTTGCTTTATTTTTTTTCTTAAGTAAGAGGATTAATAACAATACGTCTGCCTGGGTTTCATAGCCCAGGCACAGTTTTAAAGCTAGTTTTGGACCTTCCAGAGAAAGTAGATCTATTTTTTCTTTGTACAAATTTCACGTTGAAATTATCAGGTAATTGAAAATTTTATGTGGAGATCGATAAATAGGTTTTGCTGATATATATGTGCACGTTCAAATACATAAACTCCCACATAGATGGATAACAATATAGATATATCGATATATAAATGCATATATACGCAAATGTATAATGTTCATGTATATATAATGACACACATAATTATACATACATACATACATACACACATACACAAACACACACGCACACACATATCCACACACACGTATATATATATATATATATATATATATATATATATATATATATATATATATATATATATATATATATATATATATATATATATATATATATATATATATGTAAATATATATGTAAATATATATATATATATATATATATATATATATATATATATATATATATATATATATATATATATATATATATATATATATATATATATATACATACATATACCGTATATATATATATATATATATATATATATATATATATATATATATATATATATATATATATATAGATAAATAGATAGATAGATAGATATATAGATAGATAGAAAGATAGATTGATAGATACATACATACATACAGTACATACATACACACACACACACACACACACACACACACACATATATATATATATATATATATATATATATATATATATATATATATATATATATATATATATATATATATATATATATATATATATATATATATATATATATATAGTGTGTGTGTAGGTGTGTCTGTTTGTCTGTGTGTGTCTAAATGTGTCTATAGATTTATACATAGATAATCATTTTATTTGTCAATAAAACAATTAATGGCATAGATATCTCGCTACAACTCCATACAAAACGTGTTTTGTTAAATGAAAGGGCTGATTTGGTTATGGTATAATATTTTTGTACGATGGGAAAGCATGTGATTTGGTATTTATGTAAGTCGGTTCATGGCTATGTTTTCAAAGAAATTAAGTAAAGTGGTTGTAAAAGCTTGAAATATTTTAAGATTTTAACAGGACGAAAAATGAAAATGCAAGCTAACACAGTTATATTTTCGTTACGTATGAACTTCAGAGAAGAAAATAGAAGGAAAGTCGTTTATCTTTAAAACGGTAATCTTTATCACCATTGTCATCGTAAACTTCATAACTAAATGTCATAAATCGCCTTGCCCAGGTCTCTCCTTCTCTCTCAGTGATAAATATCCAGAAAACAGGAAGTGGTTTTGAGCAAGATTTTTATTTCTGAAATTTTTCATTATTTTCTGGTGATATTTCCTAGAAATTTATCACCTAAAATTTTAAGCCCTATTTTGGCCTGTATAGTGAAGTATTACCATGTGTTTCATGATTTGTCTAAATGCCTAGAAAGAGCTAAAGAAAATGTTGAAACAACATTTATATATTTTTTTTTCATGTTTGAAATTATCAATATGAAAATTTCATAGAGGTCATTTCTTAATAAATGTTAAATTTATACTATGATTTCGACAATTATGAAAAGGTAAGAAAGTTGAAATATCAGCACAACTTTAAAAGAAATCTGTTTTTCTAATTTATAGTTTCCTTAACATATTTCCCGATTATTGATATAAAGGGCAGCATATGCTAAATAATGCTTCATGAACGGTTGAACTAACTTTATTATTATGTCAACCGGTAGTTAGGAAATGAATTGGATATCGAAAAAAATTCATCTGAAACTCTAGGAAATTTTTGTTTTTTACTGAAAAGTTATAATCGCTTACTGAAACTTTGAAACAAAATAGCATTTGGCTTTCCTTTTTTTTGGTTGGGGGGAGGGAAGGGACGATGAGATTATATGTATATATAAATGATATATACAGATTAATAATAATAATAATAATAACAATAATAATAATAATAATAATGATAATAATAATGATAATAATAATAATATAGTAATAATAACAATAATAAAAAAATGGTAAATAAATAAATAGATAAAAAAATAAAATAAAACCATGAATAAACTATTGCATTTACTCTCCACTAGACCAGATTCTTTGGAATTTATATATATATATATATATATATATATATATATATATATATATATATATATATATATATATATATATATATATATATATATATACATATATATATATATATATATATATATATATATATATATATATATATATATATATATATATATATATATATATATATATATACAGTGGTACCTCTACATACAAATTTTATTCGTTCCACAACCAACTTCGGATGTAGAAAATGTTCGGATGTAGAAACAAATTTTCCCATAAGAATACATGGTAATTCATTTAATTCGTTCCTCAGCCTAAAACCCCATAATAAATCCTTAATAAATAGCTACATATAATTACACATAACAATAACATAACTGTATAATATGAAACAAGCATGTAAAAAAAATAATTTAAAGAAATAATAATGAAAAATGGGTTTTATTTCCACTTTACCTTAGAGACAGTCCAACGCAGTTGTAGGATTTGCTACGCCATGAAGAGACGGACAATCGGCGAGAAGGTAGACATGGTGTTAATATGTTCTTTAAATAAATACTCTCTTGAAAGACAGTTAAATGTAACTGAAAAAACAATATCAGCGAATCTGAATTCCTTTATTAACTAAAACATCTATTGATACAAACACACTCGTGTGCGTATGCGCAAACACACACACACGCACGAGGAGACACGATCGGCGAGAAGGTAGAGACGGTGACTGCGATAACGTACTATAACTTACACTACGGAAATTTTAATCTAACTTAGTTTATTTATTTTTGTATTTATTTTTATATTTCATATTTTCCACATTTTTTTTCTTTAAAATTTTTATTTTCATCACTTTCAGTGACGAGTTACGGTATGTTATCGCAGTCACCATCTCTACCTCCTCCCGAACGTCTCTCTTATTGTGTAGCAATTCTTGCACCTGTGTGTGTGTTTGTATCAATGTTTCTTTTAGTTAATAAAGGAATTCAGATTAGCTGTTATTACTTTCTTAGTTACATTTAATTGTTTTTCAACTCGTTAACGCTGTTAAAAATCATATGTACTCTCTCTCTCTCTCTCTCTCTCTCTCTCTCTCCTCTCTCTCTCTCTCTCTCTCTCTCTCTCTCTCTCTCTCCTGGAAAAAAATAATATACGTATCTAACACTATAACAGCGAAGAAGAACGAGAGAGAGAGAGAGAGAGAGAGAGAGAGAGAGAGAGAGAGAGAGAGAGAGAGAGATTTTATTTAAAGAACATGCTAATGCTATGTTTAGAGAGAAACAGAAAAAGAGAGAAGTCTTATTTAAAAGAGCTTGTTAATGCTATCTTGGTTTTCTTTGCTTCACTTTTTTCTTTCTTTCTGTTCATCACGCTGCTCTTCTCACAAATGATCGTTGATAACAATCTCTTTGTCCTTTATCCCTATCAACAAAAGGCGTTCTATCTCTTCCAGGGTATTGCTAAGATGTCTTGTAATAATAGTGATCACCTTCGATGGTTATTTGCTTTAATGGCTGCCTTCAGCTTGATGATCCTCGAGATCATAGGCCTATTCCGGCCATATTGTTTAGCCATCACTCACATGCACACTGCTCTCATGTTTTTCTATAATTTCTTGCTTCAATTCTAATGAAAGAATTGCCTTCTTCCTGTACTGAAACTTAGCTTCTTAGGCACCATGCTTATAGGTAAAATCAAAAAGGAAATATGAGAAAAGGAAGAAAATAAGCACTGTTAATAACAGACCAAACAGAGGACAACCACGTGATACACACAAGAATAGAGAACTGAGCACTCAATGCTCAATGGCGTAATGTTTACTTTGTGTGTCGAAATAAAATTCGGCTGTAGAGTAAAAAATTTGCTCGAATTTTACTTCGGATGTTGGAAAATTCGGATGTAGATAATTTCGTGTGTAGAGGTTCCACTGTATATATATATATATATATATATATATATATATATATATATATATATATATATATATATATATATATATATATATATATATATATATATATATATATATATATATATATATATATATATATATATATATATATATATATATATATAAGAAGCTGGTCCAGTGGAGATTGAATGTAATAGTTTATTCATGGTTTTATTTTTATTTCATTTGTACTAAAGAGATGGTAGCCAGCACATAAAATGAACTCTTCTCATTTAGATGTATGTATATTATGTAAAATATGTAAGACTTTCATCGTGAATTTCATTGTATTCTTTATTCAAGTTAGTATATGTAAATATACGTTATTTCTTGAGGAATCAACTTTCCATTATGGGTAATTTTGTAACGAAGTGTTACAGTATCTATTTTAGAGAGTTATTTGATCATACACAATATGAACAAGGGCCTACGTAATGTTATTTTATATTTTTTGAGGTAGTGCCTCTTGTTTCATAGATAAGGCCTAGTAAAACGAGCTTTGGAAATTTCATGAAGGCCTGGTTATAGGAATTTATTTTTCTTTTTTTTGGAGGAGCTAGCTGACTGAGAGAGCCATCTGCCAGGGTGTAAG
>NC_090740.1:92022662-92027662 GCF_036898095.1 Palaemon carinicauda
ATGCAACGTGGGCCGGGAAATCTGGTAAAACTCACTGGTAAGAGACTGATGTCTCGCCAGGTAAATCCTCGGACAGCTAGGTAGCGTCATGTTCCGATTTCTTTCATGGTCTCTCGTGGCATGGTTGGTTTCGACCTGGCCTTTCATTAGAAGGGGCTAGCGTTCGATCCCAAGTATGAGGTAGAAATTTATTTCTATTTGAACACGATGTTGTGTTGATATTTATCCATATTGACTCATTGGGGGTAATTTGAATGAATAACTACCAATTTGTCACGTGTTGGGCCAGAAAATCGGGTAAAACTCGCTAGTAAGAGACTGATGTCTCGCCAGGTAAATCCTCGAACAGCTAGGTAGAGTCAGGTTCCGATTTCTTTTATGGTCTCTCGTGGCATGGTTGGTTTCGACCTTGCTTTTCATTAGAAGGGGCTAGCGTTCCATCCCAAGTATGAGGTAGAAATTTATTTCTATTTGAACACGATGTTGTCTTGATATTTATCCATATTGACTCATTAGGGGTAATTTGAATGAATTACTACCAATTGTGTCACGTGGTGGGCCGGAAAATCGGGTAAAACTCGCTGGTAAGAGACTGATGTTTCGCCAGGTAAATCCTCGGACAGCTAGGTAGTGTCAGGTTCCGATTTCTGTTATGGTCTCTCGTGGCATGGTTGGTTTCGACCTGGCCTTTCATTAGAAGGGGATAGCGTTCGATCCCAAGTATGAAGTAGAAATTTATTTCTATTTGAACACGATGTTATGTTGATATTTATCCATATTTACTCATTAGGGGTAATTTGAATGAATTACTACCAATTGTGTCACTTGGTTGGCCGGGAAATCGGGTAAAACTCGCTGGTAAGAGACTGATGTCTCGATAGGTAAATCCTCGGACAGCTAGGTAGTGTCAGGTTCCGATTTCTTTTATGGTCTCTCGTGGCATGGTCGGTTTCGACCTGGCCTTTCATTAGAAGGGGCTAGCGTTTGATCCCAAGTATGAGGTAGAAAATATATATATATATATATATATATATATATATATATATATATATATATATATATATATATATATATATATATATATATATATATATATATATATATATATATATATATATATATTTGAGGATGGGACCTAGTCTTGGTTCTATGAATGTATATATATATATATATATATATATATATATATATATATATATATATATATATATATATATATATATATATATATATATATATATATATATATATATATATATATATATATATATATATATATATATATATATATATATTTGAGGATGGGACCTAGTCTTGGTTCTATATATATATATATATATATATATATATATATATATATATATATATATATATATATATACATATATATATATATATATATATATATATATATATATATATATATATATATATATATATATATATATATATATATATATATATATATATATATATATATATATATATATATATATATATATATATTTGAGGATGGGACCTAGTCTTGGTTCTAAGAATGTATTGTATTATGGCTCGTGATTGACAACAAACATATAATAATATATAAATTACGACTGGCAAGTTACTCAACCTCTCGAGTTCGAAACTCAATTTTTTTATTTTACATTTAAACTTGCACATTTAAATATTAATACACGAATTCTGAGATAGTTAAATACTTCCCACACAGCAATATATAAATTTATGATTCTATAAAGGTCTGTTAATTACACTCAAAATAAAATTAAGGTAAGGTCTCCTACGCATAATATAAAACTAACTGTAGTTCATAGCATGGTTCAAGCAGAATTTGATTCTAAACAAAGATGATTTTAATAATAAATTCTTTACAAAAAATAATAAAATCTGTATAAATTACAATACCTTGAAAGAATTTACACAACAACAAAACAAGCCACTTGAAGAAACTAAGTCTGAGCAAAACATAGATTAAGACTAATATGTTACGATCTGAAGTTATACAATTTCTCGGCTTGAACTATTAAATCTGAATAAACCTCAGACCAAGACAAAAGAAATAATGCACTGTAAATTATATAAATGTTTGAAATTATATCTGAATTATACAGTATCAAAGTTTGATACTTAATGAAAATAGATAACCAAATTACTTCACAAAATCTAACCTTCCTACAAGGACATTTAGAAAATTTTACACAGTTTCAACACTCATCCAATACAATGAATTCAAAATCACCGTATAGCGTTATGTATCCTTTCAACACACAATTTGTTTTGGAGCACAGAGTAACTTAGGCAAGGACACACTATACGTACTGAACACTTTCAAAAAAAATACACAGTGTTGCATGTGAGAGTGAGAGAGGTGTTGCGTTTATATATGAAATTCCGCAACATCCAGAAAATTTCCATATTTAGGTCTGGAAGCATGGTGGCTGAGCAGGGGCCCAGAGTTGGAAAATATCCCTCTCTTCAACGCTACCCATGTCACGCCAGACAACTCTCTCAGTCAGCTAGCTCTGCCCACCCTATGTTCCAGAATTAGATTAAAAAGTTAACATCCTATCACCAAGCCTTTGCGAAATTTCCAATGCACGTGTTACCGAGCATTCTCTCTCAAACATGACCCAATATCTCATAAAATATCAAAGAAAATTACCTAAGTCCTTGTTCATATCATGTATAATCAAATAACACTCTCAAATAGGTTATGTAAGACTTCATAACCAACATATATGAAACAAAAATGTTAATTCTTAAAAAAATAACTAAAATTTACATATACTAACTTGAATGAGAAATACAATAAAATTCACAACAAAAGTCTTACCTAATTTATAGAAAATACTCACATCTACATGAGAGGAGCTCATTTTACATGCTGGCTATCATCTATTCAATGCACAAATGAAATAGAAATGTCTTGAAAAAACTATTGTATTTACTTTACACTAGACCAGCGTCCCTAGTATGCTCTCCCCAAAAAATCATTATTTTTTTAAGGCCTTAATCCATCGATTCAGCCTGACAAATTATTCTGCAACCACTTTATCTTTATGTGCTCGTTATCTTTACATGATATTTACTTTACATTAATACAATACGGTTGAAAACAAAATGACCCCTAGTTAATCTTTGATTGTTATTTCTCATTTTATTCACAAAAGTTGAAGGATTCTCTGGTTTATTTATGTAATTTAAAAGCTTGTTTATCACTGCGATTAGCGCCAGCAGTTCCCTTTCAAATGTCGAGTTGACTCGTTGCTTCTTCTTCAGCTTTGATGTCATAAAGCAAACTGGCTGAAAAATCCTTCCTCATCTTCTTGCAATAAAACAGTTCCAATCCCACTATCTGATGCATCCACTTTGATAAGGATTTTCTCATTGAAATTTAGTTCTCGAAGTTTCAGTTTTGAAGTTAATATGGTCTTCCTTAGATTTTTCCTCTTTATTGTATTCTGATAACATATGTACGGTCACTGCTCTCATCCAAAATTTGGAATGGTTCTGGAAACCTATTGTTGAGAGGGAATGTCATTTCCGATGCATAGACCAACTGTCTGTTCGTACTTTTCATACCAAACCCTTTCCTCGTCCATTATTGTCTCGGTCACACGTCGTCTAGGGGAAATTTTTTAATTCTCCGATTCCTTTTCTCAAATACTTGACATTTCCTTGGTCCGTTTTGTCTTGATCCTTCCCTTTTCCTGCCAATATTTTCTTTTGTCCTTTGATGACATATCATGCAACCTTTCTGTTCGTACTCTACCTATCAAACCTTTTCTTATTTCCTCCTTGACACGTCTTCTTCATGTCTTCTCTGAAAAATTTTCTTATCTCGCAGATACTTTTCCTAAAATTCTTGACATATTCTCCTTCGTTTCCTCTCAGTCTTTCCATCTTTTTGCTAACATTTTCTTCGGTCCTCTCTTGAAGGGTTCTCCTTCTACTTCCACCAGACTTAAGGGAGCTCCCTTGATGCACTTGTTGGGCTTTTCTGCCGTTTGAAATACTTGACATGTACTTCAAATCTGGCTCACGCCCTTACCATGCCGGGTAGAAGAAGTATTCTCAATATCTTCTCCGTTTTTTCCTTTTCTCTATATATCCTGTCTCATGCGCTGCCTTGATCACCTGTGTTCTCAACGGTGCGGGAATCATTATATGCCGATATATCCCCCATTTGGCATTCTCAGGGATATCAAGGGGTCTATGCTTCCTCATAAGCAACCTATCCTTAACATAATAACAGGTTAGAGAGTGCTGTGCCTTCGTCTCATCCACCACATGGGAAAATAACTCTGCTAATGTTGCATCCTTCCTTTTCAATCTTATCAGCCTTTTTCTACTCACTTGTCTAACTTCTGATGTTGAATTTTCTAGCTCTTCCAAGTCCATTTCTACTTTGTCTACTTATGTGCTCGTCTATCGTTCTTTCGCTCGAGCATACTCTTAAGTTTTCTTCTTGAGAGTCATCAAAGGAATACCCTTCTTCGGAAAACAAATCCTCCAAGTTTGTGGCTCTTTCGATTTCTCTTTCTTCTTTGTATACTTCTCCACTCGCCGGTCGTTGCTCTTGGCTCGGGTCTACCCTTAAGATCTCTTCTTGCGTAAACAAATCATGCAAGTTCATTGCTCCCTCGATTTCTTTTTCTTCTTTGTCCTCTTATCCACTCATCTCTCGTTTCTCTTCGCTCGGGCTTACTAGGGAATTCTCTTCTTATGTACCATCAGGGGGATCCTCTTCTCTGGAAAAAAAATTTCCTCCAAGTTTATTTCTTCCAGGTCCATCTTTTCTTTGTCCTCTTGTCTACTTGTCAGCCATTCTTTCTCAATCAGGCTTACTAGGGAAGTCTCCAGTTGTGTACTTTCAAGGGAATACTCTTCTTTGAAAAACAATACTTTCTTGGTTCATTGCATCTTCAATTTCTTTTACTTCTTCAGCAGCCACTTTTTTCTTTACACTCCTAGTCGAAACACAAATAGGAAAGAGAGAC
>NC_090740.1:92032662-92035162 GCF_036898095.1 Palaemon carinicauda
TATATATATATATATATATATATATATATATATGTATATATATATATATATATATATATATATATATATATATATATATATTATATATATATATATATATATATATATATATATATATATATATATATCCAGTCTCTTATTTTGTTATATCGGGGATATTCTCTCTCTCTCTCTCTCTCTCTCTCTCTCTCTCTCTCTCTCTCTCTCTCTCTCTCTCTCTCTCTCTCTCTCTCTCTCTCTCTCTCTCTCTATAACCGTTCGTCTAGTGCAGTCAGATATGTAGGGAATCTACTATATTTTTCATCAATTTATGATAGAGCAATTCAGAGTTTAGCAACAGTCAACAGAACTTTTCACTGTTAATTCATGTGTAATATAAAAGGGATTCAATATGACCTTTCATCACTGATATTTATTTCCAACGAAAACGAGCTCAAATTGAATTCTATGTTGATTTTTTCAAAGTATTCGAGTTTTCCAATAAATTATATCCGTTATAGAAAAAAAAACCATAAATTGGTCTATGAAGTGTGTATTGAATAAGCATCAACGTCCAAAAGATCTTTACAAAGTTACGTATATTATGGTAATGTTTAAGACAAATGGATATCATCCATGTGATTTTTGGTAATAAACATAATGTCCAATTGATTAGGTGAGGATTTACTATCTATAGCATGTTAATTAGTCTTTTTTAAATTAAGGGAAACTAATAAACTTTAAGTAATTTTATAAATTTCAACCTATTTTAGACTACACAACTAAATTTAGTCTTCCTTGTTTTAAACCACAAAAATTGGAATATCAAAAACGAATGCTCTTTTCTTGATATCTATCTAACCCCCTATTTGATTAAAGCACTTGATACCGCATTCATAAAACGTACTTGTACTTGATAATTTGTTTTATCTAGATGTAATAGGGCAGGATTTTATTTTTTCTATGAGTAGGGATGATTTGACTTTAGTAAAGTATGGGACGTTTCTGGTTCCATCTTTATTCAATGCTTAGGTATGAGAAATTTGCATATACTAAGAACACTATATATTAACAGGAAAATGTAGAAAGAAAGAGATAGGAATATTTGAAATATGCTTGGTAACTATTAGTAGATGTACCGTATTGAGTAATTAAAAAAAAAAAAGTCTATGCTCTGCCTTTTATACCAACTATAAAGAAATTATTGTTGTTAAAGGATTGTTGTAACGTTAGAATGTAATATTTTCATTATTGCTATATATATCTAATGGATGAATAAATTAGCGAAAGAAGATCTGAAAGCAGTGATTCATTAAGTATCAGGTACTTCTTGATGATAGAGGGTCGACAGATGATTGTAGCTATTATTTATATGGATTGGTAGATTAATTGAAAATGGGTTATGAGAGAGAGAAAAGTTGAGAGTGAATGTTATTATTAATAACGTAATGTAAATGGATGGAAATATAGAAAAAAAAAATATTTCATATTTTTCTAATATAAAAGAATACAAACGAGCAATTATAATTGGTAAGAAGAGTTATTTCAAGAAAAAATTATATAATTACCTAAAATTTGGGTCAGAGAAAAGATAAACTCTCGCAGGTTGAAGTCTTTGCCCAAGAATAATTAGGATAATAAAATTAAATAAACGTTTGCATAAAAGAGAGGATATAGAAAGATACATGCTAGCCAGGATATCTTACTATGCCGGGCATATTTTACCGTGGTAGGCGATATGTCTTACTGCGCTAGCCGGTATATCCTAGAAATCCATGTTTACCAATGTTTATGTAAGTAATCCAGCAACTTTTTTTGGAATAACGGGAACTTTGGTTGTGGAGAAAATGCCCCCATAATTATCGATGAAGTCTCCGGCAGCAGGATGACGGATTGGGTTTAGAACGAAAGACAAGATGTCATTTCGGCAATTACTCCTATTTTTGTTGGATGATCTTACTGATATTAGTTTGGACTGGCAGAGATAACTTATGGCAGAATGGTCCCTGTTCCCACGTGTACCGGGGTGCTAAAAATCTCCAGATTTATAAATACCAAATTTGGTAATTGGAATGTTAGAACCACGAATCACATTGGAATGTTACAGCAATTAGAAAATTATTATATGAAATATATCTTGATTATCTTGGCTCTAAGTGAAACACGTCGTAAGGGTAATGGTAAGAAATTCTTAGACTAAGGCAATATGTATATCTATTCAGGAATAACAGATAGAGTTGGAAGAAAATGGGTAGGAAGGAGGAGGAAAACTGGAGAAGACAAAGCATTGACAGGATGGAGAGCTGCAAATAATAGACTAATCAAGTAGTGCAATATGAGTGTTATAGTTTGCTATAATCCATCAAATGATTCATCTGAAGAGAGGAAAAATGAATTTTGGGGAGAAATGCATAGAGTAATTGATGAGATCCTAGAGTGAGATATAAAATATTTGAATGGTGAATTCTATGCTAAAGTTGGAAGGATTAATCAAAGTACAGAGTACGCGATGGGTTTTGAT
>NC_090740.1:92055761-92065761 GCF_036898095.1 Palaemon carinicauda
ACAAAGTTTCGTTACGATGGGGTATCTATAACATACGTGATAGGTACCGCGTGATCACCAGCTATCACTGTCAGAGGTATGGACATCTTGAAAAAGATTGCAAGTCTAAGAATGATGATTAAGTCTGCGGGAAATGTTCAGGAAAACATTTCACCAAGGAGTGTAATTCGAAAGTGTCGGAGTGGATAAACTGCACAAAATTAGACAAACCAAGTGACCACACAGTAAATTCTAGAGACTGCAAAGCTTATGACTAGGAATTGAAAAGACTAGCAGAAAATACTGATCATGGTTACTAGGGATGTCATAAACTGTGGCTATATAAATATACAATCTGTAGGTAATAAGACTATTAAAATTCGAGAATTGATAAACGAAAAATATTTGGATATGCTAGCATTATCTGAAACATGGTTAAATAACTTGGACAAGGCAAACATCACTTAAATTCGAGAATTGATAAACGAGAAATATCTGGATATGATAGCATCATCTAAAACATGGTTAAATAACTTGGACAAGGCAAAGATCACTGAAATGATAACCCCCACACATGCCTTCTTGCACATACCGAGAGAAGGTAGGTCTGGTGAAGGTGTCGGACTCTTTATTCATAAAGGTTACCCAAATCTCAAAATATTGAAAAGAAAATTAGTGTAACAAGTTTTGAATATATAAACCTCCTAGAACAAACACCAGTATATTTTTTGAAGAATTTGGTGCTCTCATTGAGATGATTATCATGGAGAAAAACGAATTAGTTATCTATGGAGACTTCAATTTCTGGATGGATGACGCATCAAATCCTGACGCTTCAGCATTTAGTGGGTTACTAGAATCACACCGACCAGTGAATAATGTCAACTGTACAACTAATTTAACTGGGCCTACGTTAGACTTAGTTTTAAGTGATAACATGAATAATATTGTATCTCATATAAAAGTTGAATAGAAATGTACTATCTCCCTAGTACATAAACTTATTACGTTTAGTCTACCTCTACAGAAACGTGCATTAGTAAAGAAAATAAACTCTAGACATAAATCAAATTTTTCTTCTACCGTATTTATTGAATTAGTTGCAAAGAAAATAAATGTTGCTATCAATATTCCCTGTGATCATGATGACCAACGTCTGTAAGGAGCCAAGTGTGCTAACAGTCTTACGACCACTTATAATAAAGTGAGTAAAAGTGAATATGATACCATGCGCCTACCGATGGAGAAGACTATAACTGTAAATGACCAATCTTCTTGGTTTGATGGAGAGACTTGGGTAAAAAAAAGGAAAACAGACATAAAGAAGGAAAGTGGAAATGGTTCAAAACTGAAAGTACTTGGGTATAATACAAAACTGCTGCGTGTCAATATAACTACCTACTAAGAAGGAAAAAGGTGATTACTATAAGAGAAAGATCCACGAAGCAGCAACAGACATAAATAAGTTATATCGTCTCCTGAATGGTATAATGGGAAATGTAAAAGAAAAGAAGCTACCTGATGGATACAGTGACCAGGAACTAGCAAATAATTTTATAGTATTCTTTAGAAACAAAATTAAAAAAAAAAAAAAAAAAAAAAAAAACAGGTCATTTGTAAATACTCAACATCACATTAATGATACACTATGGACACAGACAAAATTAATACGATTTAACAACATAACACAAGATGACATCACCAGAATTATCAAGAGAGCAAAGAAAAAAAAACTGCGCGATCGATCCTATGCCAATATTTGAAGTAATTGGAGAGAGAAACTTTTCTAGTCAGGTCGAAAAAATAATGAAACTAGAAAATGCAAGCATTGATTAATGTAAGTTTCCTAAATCTGAGAAAATGACTATAGTCAGACCAGTTCTGAAAAAAATGTACTGGACTACCATATATTAAACTCAAATTGACCTATTTCGAATCTATCCTTTGTTTCAAAAGTGCTAAATATATTATTCCTGAACAACTAGTCAGTCACTTAAAAGTAATAGAAGCTTTGCCTGACAAGCTATCTGCTTACAGAAAACTATACTCTATGGAGACAGCCATCTGCTCTGCTGTAAATGATATGCTAGAAATGATGGATGAAAATAAATGTTGTATCTCAATACTGCGCAATCTCAGTGCTGCTTTTGATACAGTTGTGCATGAACTGCTACTAAATGATCTACAATCCATCGGCGTTGAAGATCAAGCCTTCGAACACCTAAAAGACTACGTAGTTAGTAGAAATTACTGAGTACAAATTGGAAACTCTTATTCATCATATGAACCCTTAAACAGAGGGGTACCCCAGGGGAGTGTACTTGTCTCAATCTTATTCTGCATCTCTACTATCGGTCTATCGTAATTACTACAAAGGCATGGCGTGAAATTCAAACTATTTGTAGATGACACACAATTTTACTTCTCCATAAATGATATACATGGCACTATGGAAACTCTAAACCGAATCCTTGATAGTGTTAGAGAATGGATGACATTTAAACAACTAAAATTAAATGAGAACAAAAACTGAATTCATGGTGGTGGGTAAGAGAAACAGAGTGAGAAACTTGGGTGATATTCAAATGAACATAAATAATGACTTGGTTTCGATATCTAAATGCACAAATGAATAATGTATTAAAAACTGCTGGTTGTCATCTAAGAAATATTGCGTTTATAAAAAAGAACCTGGACGAAAGTTCTGTAAAGAACCTAGAGTCTTTAGATATGCGGCCCCGAGACTATATAATAAGCTGCCACGAAACATTCGAATGATTGCAGACATTAAGGCTTTTAAGAGGAAACTGAAGACTTTCTTATTCAAAAAATCCAACAACAGTGACGATTTAACTGTAAATGAACAATACGTGATCTGAACGAACAAGGTAAAACGACAGCGGAGGTCCTGTAGAGTGAGGGTTTCTCCTGCTGTATGGGACCGGAAAAGCAGCCATCAAAGTAAAGTAAGTAATATGGCTGTGGCTACCTTCCTCTTGGTAGAAGTAGAAGAGACTCTTTAGCTATGGTAAGCACTTCTTCTAGTAGAGGGTCACTTCAAAATCAAACCATTGTTTTCTAGTCCTTTCTAGTACCATAGCGTCTTAACCATGGTCTTTCTCTGTTTTGGGTTAGAGTTCGTTTGCTTGAGGTATTCTGTCTTTATTCACTTCCTCTTGTTTTTATGAAGTTTTTAATGTTTATATATGAACGATCTAATTTAATGTTGATGGTGTTCTTAAAATGTTTCATTTTGATCGTTATTACTTCTCTTGTATTTCCCCGTCTCCTTATTTCACTGTCCTACTAAGTAACATTTTGGAGCTCTCGGGCCTATAGTATTATGCTTTCCCAACTAGGGTTAGCTTAGCTAATAATAATAATAATATTAATTATAATAATATTAATAATAATAATAATAATAATAATGATAATAATAATAATATAAGCAGAAACTACTAGGGGCTTACACCTTGAGAGAGAGAGAGAGAGAGAGAGAGAGAGAGAGAGAGAGAGAGAGAGAGAGAGAGAGAGAGAGAGAGTAATTTCCTTCCGTTTCAAAAGCATATCGTAGCAAGCGCTTTCAGCACAGATGTAAGAACCATTAGGGGCCCTCTTGATGGTAAGGGAAGGAATATTTACGGGAAATCTTTTACAGCAGGAGATTGGTGTAAGGTCCCAGGGTACAATGTAATAGGTTCTTCCATTACTCGAGGGATTTCAACGTCTTTCTGAATGATTGTTATTGTTTTTGGAGATATATTATGATTAAATCTTTAGAAACAACCTTTTCTTGAATTTGAGAATATTGTTTTTATTTTTCATCAACGTGTGATCTAAATAATATAAATTAGAAAGGCACTTATAGAATACACATACAAGATACTGAGATTTATTCTTTGTTTATATGTATTAATTAATGTTCATATAAATGCTCTTAATTTTCATTGTTGTACTCGTTGCAACTCTTAAAAACAGTTACATATTCCTTTTTGTTCATTATATTATTCAAAAATCTTTTTATCAAACCAAACGAACCAAATATCCTTCATCAATTGCACATATATTACCTCATACCTTATATCACATTTTAGTCACTTTTCATCTCATTTAAAAGGTTTATCACTATTAATTTTGTTATCAGAATTACGGTTGCTTTTACTTTAGTTTTACAGTATTTTAATAGTATGTTCATACTCAGAGTAAAGGTTGTTTGAAGAAATTTATTTAAATTATTTAATTAATTATTTCTTTTTCATTATTATTATTATTATTATTATTATTATTATTATTATTATTATTATTATTATTATTATTATTATTATTATTATTGTTTTTTTTGTAGTTATCATTCTCAATATCATTATTATTATTATTATTATTATTATTATTATTATTATTATTATCATTATTATTATTTGTCTGTTACTTTCCTAACTATATGTGGTGTTTCATGTAGCACACTCTTTTCGTCTATTCCCGGGGCTATAAAAGCTTTTACCATCGTTTTAATTATTTATTTCTACAAACATATTCCAATTCCTTCTCAATTCAATCCCCAAGTCCTGCTACCTTCTATTTTTTTTTTCTCTCCCTGCCTTTTTCACCCTTGATTTTTTTTTCCGACTTCAGTGATGTCCGCTCAATGTGCTTGCATCACCTTCTCCGTCATTATACTCTTGTCCCAGAGTAGTTTAGCCTGATCATTTTCCACCACAGCTTGAGGTTTATGTTCCTACCCCTTTTTTACTGTTCTGTAATTTATATTTTCTGGAGAGACACTACTAGAAAACTATAGCAGTACAATCTCGCTGTGTATTTTGATTTTGAGCAATTGCTGAATATTTACAGATGATGTAGGTAATGGTTCATTTTGGCACACATGTCTTGCGTCTATAGTTTTTTTTTTTTTTTTTTTTTTTTTTTTTTTTTTTTTTTTTTTTTTTTTTTTTTTTTTTTTAGTATATCTTGTTCCTAAAGCCTGATCTTGTGCTGCCATTATCATCCCTTTGGATTCCTTCTGAAGTTCTCCTATCCGTAACCACTTGTTTGTTTCCTTTATGGCAAATTTTTCAGCCTTTCTCAGGAATTGTCTATATATTGTTTTTCTTTTCCATTCTACTTGCCTCTTTTTACCCGTTTTCTCCTTTTTTCCTTATACACTTCAGGGCCTTTATCCTTGTTTATTAAATCTTCTTCCAAGGGCCTTAGGTTACTGTTCTAGTGCTCTACTTTCGATGCTGACTACTATATTCTCTACTGATGAGTCCTTTTTCTCCTTCGCTGCATGGTAAACAGTCTTCTAATAAATGATCTTGCGTGCAGAGTTCGGTACATGTGTATTACCTTTTTAGTTTTTCTATCCATACTCCATAGGTCTGACCTTTTGCATTCTACCATTTCAGCACTTTACCTGATAATTGGTACTGTCCAGTCTTTTATAGCCTTTACCATATTTCTAGAGTTTATCTTTGACTACGTTGTAGTTTTCATTCTTTGCTTGTATTCTCTTATGATCTTTACATCCATTTCCTGGTGTTATATCGCCTGTCCTATTAATCGCGATATATTAGTAGCCTGCATCGTCTATGTCTTTGACGACATTTCCATCTGGCAGCCTTATCCCTTAAGACTTTGTTTTATCATCACTCTTTATTTACTAAGGCACACTTTTCTATTCCAAACTCCATTTTGATGTTCCCTGATACAATTCTTGCTGTCAGAATTATCATGTTTGTATAATTATTGTTTTTTTTTTTCACGAATAGCTTAAGGTTATCCATGAACACCAGGTGGTTTATCCTGCTGACTCGTTCTTTTTTTCAGTTGGTACCCAACTCCGGTCTTTTTCAGCTCTTTTTTCATGGGTATGATAGCCAATACGAACAGTAGTGAGGAGAGTGAGTCCCCTTGGAGCATTTCTCTCCTGGTTTTATCCTCAGCAAGGCTTTTTTTCAGAATTGTAAGTATTGTTTTCTAGATTTGCTTTGTATTCTTGAAGAATTTTATAGTGTAATTCTCTGCGCTATGTATATTTAGTGAGCCTTTTATCAGCCATGAGTCTGGTATCATGTCGAAGGTTTCCTTTTTATCTATTCATACTATATTAAGGTTTATTTTCCTACTCCTGCTTCTCTTCTTTACCATTCTGTCTATTAGTAACTGTTCTTCAGTGCCCGTGCATTTCCTTGTTGATCCTTTTTGCTGACTGTGAATGGTGTTTGTTTCCTCCGGGTAGATGTACAGTCTTTCATTAATGACTCCTGTGAGCAGCTTCCACATTACTGGCAGGCATGTAACTGGGCTGCAGATGCTTGCTTTGTTTTCCTTAAATTTTGTCTTTTGAATTAGGTGCTTAGCAGTTTTGAATATAGCACTGGAGTTGATTTGCCATTCTTGTATGTAAGAGTCTGAAGTTTTTGAGACAGTAACCATGAACTTCTTTTAGGGTCTAGTGGTTTCCATCTTGTAGTGTTCTTTAGCTGGTACCTTATAGCCTCTGTTTTGAGATCATGTTCATCACTTTTAATATCCTCTAGCCATTCTGAATATTTATTGTGGGCTACTTGGTTATTACATATGCTTTTTCAGAGCTATTCGGTTGGTTTCACTTCGGGTTTCTCTTGATGGTTATCGTCGCCCCTCAGTTGGCTGTGTAGGTGTACCTCATTTGTCTCACAAAGACTATTCTGCTGATGTCCTTTGTTTCTGTTCTAATATTTCAGAATCTTAAATACCTTAGTCTTTATTCTTGCCCTATATCTTCTCTAATTCTGTTGATCCCATTCTCCTGTGTTTTGTATTTCTCATTCAGTTCCTTCCGTATATTGCTCTATGTACCTTCGTCAACTTCATCACAGTGAAGATTATGTTTTGATAGAAGTTTTCTCTCAATGTATTTGTGATTCGCAAAACTCAAAAACTATTTGCCCGAATGTCACAAACGTTGGAGGGATGACTTGCCATGATCCAAAAACTATTTTGTTAGTTTTTGGGAGTGATTGAGTCAAAAGTCAAGACAAAGTTCGCGAAATGGTAAAAAATGAGTCACACGGCTCAAAAATTATTCGACCTAATCTCATGAGGCTTGACAGGATAATTGGCCATGATTCAAGGACAATTTTATTACATTTTGGAAGTGATTTCGTCGAAAAAATCTAAGCCAAGGTCACAACTGGAAAAAAAAAATACTTGTTTTGTTTTATCATGATCAATTTTTATCTGATTTGCATAAAATTAGTGCCAAGATATGCATAATTTAATTGCATATCTTATGATATATAGCAGTGATGTCATTACTCCTGTTACATTAGCTAACTTCATTGCAGAGGTTATGTTCTGAGAGGCATATGTTTGTATGTCTGTGGGTGTGTTTGCGATCCGTATAACTTGAGAATTAATTGACTGGATCTCATGAAACTTGAAGAGATGATTGGCTATGATCGAAGGACAATTTCATTAGATTTCGGTAGTGATTGGGTTAAAAGTCGAGGCCAAGGTCACGAAAAACTAAAAATCCAATAACAAAACTCAAAAACTATTTAACTGAATCTCACAAAATTAGTTTGGATTAGATTTTGGATTTTTTTTATGTCAGAAGTAAAGGTCACTAATACTGTAGGTAAAAAGAGAAATTTTTTACTCTATCGTAGTCAATCTCTATCGGATTTGCCTGAAACAAATACCCAATGTGCTAAATTCAATTACCCATCTAGCGATATTTACCATGCTATAGTGATGATATTCCCCCTTTTTTTATGTTTGTATGCTTGTTTGTTTGTGATTAACATAACTAAAACAATAAAAAAAGTAGCTGGCCATGTATCATAAAAATTGGTAGGATGATTAGCCATGATTCAAGGACAATTTGAATAGATTTTGAGAGTGATAGGGTCAAAGGTGAAGATCAAGGTCATGGAAAAGTCCAAACAATTCTTTTTACTTTATCATCCCCAATTTTTATCTGATTTGCATGGAACTAAGGCCCAAATGTGTATAATTCAATTGCCTATCTTATGATGAACAATATGATATGGGCTGAGGTATGAGGTTTACCAAATACAAGTTCTAGTTTGTGCATTTTTTTTGTATGTCTGTCATGTGTGATTGGGATTAGCAAAACTCAAAAACTAGTCGAACAAATCCCATGAAATTTGGCGGGGTGATTGGCCAATATCCAAGGACAATTATATCCGATTTTGGGAGTGAATGGGCAAAAAGTTCAGGCAGATTTCACGATACATAAAAAAAGTGGTTTTGCCATATGGTGGCCAATTTGTATATCATTTGCATGACACTAGTGACAGAATACTCATGGTTCAATTGCATATCTTGAAATAATCACCATGATATTGTGATATTTATTTGTTTGCATGTCTGTCTGTGTGATTGAGATTCGCATAACTCAAAAATTATTTAACCGAATATCATTAAATTTGGTGGAATAACTTGCCATTATCCAAGGAATATTTTTTTGGAGTTTGAATGTGATTAGATCAAAGGTCACGTTTAAGATCATGAAAGGGTACAAAAAGTCTTTTTTCTATATCGTGGTCAACTGAATTCCGATTTGCATAAAACTTGAGCCAAAGGTGCGTTATTCAATTGGGTTTCTTAAAATATACGGCATGATATATGTGATGCTATGCACTCTACATAGTGCCCGTTCTAGTCCACCTGGTTTTATACCACTTCTTTCAGTTTACTCAAGTCAGCTCTCAATTCTTTGATTTGGTTTTACAAACTCCTTTTCCGAATGGGCTGTCTTTGATGAGGAGTCCTGTTGAACTGCAATCCCTACGGTAGCCGAGTGTTAGTGGAGTCGCTACCCTGGTTGAAGCAGGAGGAGATTTCTTCCAGCTTCAAAGAGTGTGACCATATGTATATATTTTGTGTTTTGTGTGAGTTTAGTTCTTAAGTTGTCTGACTCTCTCTCTCGTTGAGAGTGTAGTGTTTCCCGTTGGGGAGTTTTGCTATTTGTTAATTCTCATTTGTTAAGTGTTAGTTATTAATAGTTAGTGGTAAGTTGTTAATTCAAATTGTTAGGTAGTCGCAAGGTTGACTGTTCTAAAAATGGTTTTGAAAAAATATTATTAAGTCTTCCAAGTGTTTTCGTTTCCACTGATTAATTTTTATACTAGATATTCTTATAATCACTGACCTCTCTTATCGGGCAATAAGAACTTGTACCACGTCCCGACAAGGGTCGTAACACTGTTAGATAACTATTCATTTATTATCTAATTGTTTACATTCCATCATATATATAGGAGTACCTGTTGTATTGCTAAACTAAGTTCAGCATTTGTTTTCCTATCACCGGAGTGTTTATTTTCTTCAGAGAATTAGTTACACTTTTTCTTTCCTTATATCTAAATACATTTGCTTTTAACCATGCAATGGGTACTTGACTTCAATTTGCTTAATACTGTTACTTCCACAACTAAACTTTTTCACTGCAAGTATAATATATTTCCTTTTTCCTTTCTTCTTTTGGGCCTCTTAATGTAAAGTTTCTATATTCTTTTTATGAGAAAAAATGTTCAAGATTTTAAGATTTTTTTTTAGAAGTTTCAACAAACATGTCACCTACGTAATTCCTTCTGATATTCCAAATTCATCTACTGCTGATTTTCCTTTATACTTTTGATTTACTTTAGCATTGATATCACCCAAAACTAATTTGAAAGCTATTTTTTTATATATATGTCCATATCTTCATAAAAAGTTTCTATATCCTTTTCTGTATGCTGTGTGTGTACAAATATCGCAAGAAAATAAAATAAGTAAAAGGTACTGCAAGGAACTTTCAATTGTTCAACTATTTTCTATATATATGTATATCAATGTATTTTTATTTCAAAAATATGATTAAACATGTGAAATCACACGTTGATTCCGTTTGTCTTATGTATTCAGGTAATTTGCCTACAATAAAATCACACAAAACTTAAAGCTTTAAGCTGAAACCCATAACAGTCAAGAATGGCTAACAGGATTTGGAATTGCCCCCGTGGTTGTA
>NC_090740.1:92078261-92083261 GCF_036898095.1 Palaemon carinicauda
ATGTTATATTGGATGTGATAATAATAAATAAATAACATAGATAACTATTTAATTGAATCCATTTTATGTTATATTTCATGCAAAAATAACTATTGAATATCATCGGTAAAATTTGATTGTATGCATTACAAGAATCATAATGAACTTTAAAATACAGGTGATGTAGGGAAATTACTAATTGTGCATATTCAAAAATATTACAAGTAGGATTACTCATATATGCGTAACTATATCTGTATGTCAAAGCACGTCCAATCACTAAGCCCCTAGCAAATGTTTTGACGGCATCGGACAATTCTCATACCATTTTCACTGATCGCTTAACAGCGTCTTATTATCCAATTGGGTCCATCCCTATTTCTTGTTCCATTATGCCCCTTAAATTTTCCATGGGGTTGATATAACACCCTTCGGCAGGTATGTCCATTGCCTGAATTTCAGATTGCCTCATGAATCACTTGGTCACAATGTGAGCTATGTGTATTTGATTATTTTCTTGGGACGCATATGATGGGTTTTGTCATCAGAGATTGCCATGGCTTCACCTATTAGCAGCAAACACATTCTAAAAGCAATTCATATTCCCCGGCGTTCAAAGTACCATTCGCATTCACCGGTTCCCCTTGGCTGTAACTCGACATCCAGCCCATGTAGCTTATCCCAAACCTTCCGTTCCTTTCTCTCTCTTCTGAATATTGCTAGCTTCATATCTTTTTTCAAAGCATCGTCAGCCATCCCTTGCTCCTGTCTCCACAGTCTATGCATAATTCCTAGACTGTGCTGGCATCCCCTAAAGTTAATTTCGCCACTAAAGATTGCGTTTTTTTTGATAATTGATATCGTCAAATATATATTACAGAGTAAAGCTCAGAATGATATAATTGTTCCATTCTGTAACATGCCAGCCGATCACGTACTTCCTCACTCTACATCTGGTTGTCTGCGGAGAACATGGGATAGGAAATTCTTGCCTGATAGCTATCAATGTTTTCTTGTGGTCAGATGTGTATGCTGCATTGCTTTGCTTGTTGTAATGTGGTTTTTGTTATGCATGATTTGTACTCCTTTCTGTCTATTTATCAATATCCCCTATTCCCACCCTCTAAATATCCACCTTTGGATTGTGTTAGTTGACACTCCAATAGTAACAGCAATATCTCAAGTGCTAAAGTACCGAGCGAAAGACAAAACCTGCTTCAATGATGATTGTAGACATGCTCATTTAGAGAAGTATTAGGCCTATTATTCTTGAAAGGACAACAGATCATATTTTGACTTGGAATCACTAAATTCTATTAGGAGCTGTTCCTCAAAGAGCTTAGGCTTCAACTGAATGTTAATACAATCTAAGCTCAAAAAAATTTTCTTTTTGTTACAAAGAAGAAAACACAAGTGGTGATCTGCCCATAAATCTACACTGTTTATTGTAAACTAAAACAGTTCCTCCTTTGCTTAAACTAGATGGCTCTTTCACTCGGCTCTGTCACTCACCGATCCAAAGCGACAGTAAGTAGAGTAATGAGAAAATTCAATCTTCATCATACATGTTTTCCCAAGGATTAACTATCTAGTTTAGCTTTTCGGTCCCGTGAAATTTAAACACTTCTGATGGAACTTAAGGGTTATGGTGGTATAGACCCAAATACATATATTTTTAGTATAAGGATTACCGTTTTCTTAGCTCTCTTATTTTTTTTTTCTGGATACATGCCCTATATAGGATCATTAAGTACCCTGTGTTTAACTATGTTTCGATTAGGAAATAAAGTATTTATCAAATTTGTACAGTACATTAACTTACGTTACCGTCTGTAAGAATGTTGCATTTCTCAACTGATAAGATATGAGAAATAGGTTTATTTTTTGTACTTGTTTGTTCATTCACTAATGTTATTTTTTTTAATATAATAATTTTTGTATTTCTCAAGTAATAATATATGAGATTATTCTTTTATGCAATTATGTAGAAACCAATACCCCAGTAATCTCATTTCCCTGAATTTATTATCGGATGTCAATACAAAAGAAATAATTCCTCTTAGCAGTCAGTCACTTTCTATTGAAAGGACAAATCGAGTTATTGGAACGAAATTTGGTTATGAGCCAGACATCAATCTTCATTTTTGTGGAAATATGATCCAGAATTGGCATATAATTACTGCCGTTAGTAAGGTATTGGGGGATTCATATTTAGATTATCATTCTATGAATGAAAAGTAATATTCTTCTTTTTTATTATAGATAATTCGTCGTACATTAAGAAGTGTAGCGGTATTTTTTTTTTATGATATTCATGGGTAGTAAATGAAACAAATGTTATCAACGAAAGACTGAAAAATATATTGGGTCATGTACGTAGAGAGATAATGATACGAACAAGATTAACAGGATTAAGATAAGAAATAAAAACTATTCCAAGATTTACAATACAAAAATAATTCCTTTGATTGTTTGCTCTTTTCAAGATTTTTATTCATATATTGCATAAAAAAGATAATTTAATGAGAGAGAGAGAGAGAGAGAGAGAGAGAGAGAGGAGAGAGAGAGAGTTTCCGTTCTTCAAGCAAGTCCGACTATTGTTGTATAAGCATATATTAGAAGGAAATTTGCAAAACCATAATATAATTACATAAATTATGCTTGTATTACAGTAGCAAATTAAAAATATAATACTATGATAAATTTTAATGATGTAATGATTAAACAATAACATTGACTTTATTTGATAAAATTTGAGTAATGCACTATATGTTAGATGGCATAATGAGATTAGGAAAAAACAATGGAAAAAACCGCAAATGTAATTCAGAATGAGCGATGGATTAATTAAAGTGGTTTAAGCGATGATGAGAGACTAAGGTAAATGGGCTACCATGACCAATGGAAAATGGTTTAAAAATAGTATTTCTCTTATAAAGATAGAAATTAAATTGGCGAATCGTGTCGTGAGGAATTATTTGCGCAATACAGTAAATGTTACTCTTGCTACAAGTCCAAGACGTTTTTTCATATACTGTGAAAATATAAGAAAGGTAAATGAACTGTTCTATCTTTTAGATGAATGGATACTTAGATGTTCATGTCCAGAATTCATATCAATAAATGTCTTCTCCGTGAAACATCTTATTAAAAGAAGGTGGTTACTCTTTTCCATTCTTTTAACATTCAGCCTTTCTGTGTCATTTCTTTCCCTTCTCACCACATATCAGAGATAACAATTCTAAAAGTTCTCCATTTTTTTTTCTAGTTCCCCTACGTTATTGTTTTTCTATGGAAAATCATTAGCATTTCTTGTTTCCTCTCTTCTTTTATTTTTTGGCTTCTTTGCTGGGAATTTTTGAGCATAAATTCGTGTACACTAATTCCACCAGCAGATTACGAGGAGTCCAAAGTTTTTATATTCTAACAATAATGACTATTTAAAATAATGCATCATAATAGTACATATACGATATATATATAAAAAAAAACTTAGGCCTATTCCCATTTTGATTAAACTTTACCAACGCCTATAAGAGCTTCCATCGAAAATATGAGTAAATTCTACTATTTTTATATTGAATAGCCGTATGTTTCTTTTCTACTCTCTAAGTTAAGGATATCTATACAAATCTCATAATCAAGGCACGAATACGATACAGTACGATGTTTAGTCTTTGGGTATAATACAGAATTACAAATTGGTAATCTTGCCAAAGCACGATACGGTACGGTATATGTAAAGACAAATGTACAAATCCCGTACATTAGATTCAGGTACGGACCCATGGAAAAAAATTCCGTACCATACCCTACTCAAGGCTTAGCTATATCACTTAGCCGCTTCAGTGATTGTATAAGTAGATCACTAAGGTAATTGGCATTTCAATCTGTAATTGAACATGAATGACTGTATGTGTATGCTTGGAATGACTTAATTCATATGTCTGATTCCTAATTGAGGTATCACGTTATATTCAATTCCAGCATTAACCATTTAATATAGTATAATTCATTTGGCTTCTCAATTCTGATTAATTGTGGACGTCCCTTCTGCCCAGTGCTGATCATATTGCGTCGTGTAAATTTTTCATATACTTGTGTATGCAACCCGTCAGAAATGATGGCTAAGCAATAAGGCAAATATGCTCACATTCAAGCACCACCTTCTTACCAGGGTATAGCTACTTCTACTCTCCCTGCCTCAGGAACGGGGAGAGCTGGTTAGAAAGAATACACACACACATACACACAAACATTCATATATATATATATATATATAGCTGGAAAAAAAAGCTCTGTATTAAATACGGGAGATTATTCGTTTGGACTATACAATTGCACTAACTTTACGGAGTGGTCCCACGGTGTTTGTGGAGTAATAGGTTGTTCTTCAATTGGTATAGGCATATGCCTAATAAAATAAAAACCGAGAAACAATTTTTAAGTAAAAGCAAGAGCCCAAGTAGCAAAAGCAATTGCTTATCATCATATCAATAATACCTATCACCATTTGCTACCTTTTGCATGATGAAGTGGAGGCTTTTTCTTAAGGGCCCAGCCACGTGCGGCGTCCTGGGCTACTGAACGGGTTTATGAATTTTTCAACGGGTCCAGGTTGAATTCTGATCGCAGTAAAAATCCTAGATAGGTTTTCTTTTTCTTTGCTTTCCTCTTATTCTTTATCTGCGATAAATGGCAAGCATGATTTCCATTTTTGTATTGTACCTGCTGATGTTCATGGAGAAGAGTGCTCGGAATCAGACAGTTTAGAAAAAAAAAAAAGAAAAAAAAATGTAAAGTTTTTTGGTGATTAGTCTATTATGGGGGGAAAATCTATTTCCTTCTTTCTACCTGGCGTAACTAGAAATTTGTGCATGGAGATGCTCCTAGCCTATATCTAGATGGAATCACTGCATCAGGGTGACGAATTGGGTTTAAGACGACAGACAACATTTTTTTTTTGGCTTTTACTACTGATGCCTGTCGAATGATTTTACTGGAATTACTAAGAATCGGCA
>NC_090740.1:92090761-92118261 GCF_036898095.1 Palaemon carinicauda
TATATATATATATATATATATATATATATATATATATATATATATATATATATATATATACATATATATATATATTTCTATTTTAAACAAAGCCAACGAATATATCAGCATATGTCCATTACTACTCAAACCAAGGCAACAAAGTTAAGAAATCTGTATTTACTTCTATGTTTTTAAGAGCATTTCGAGTCTACAGCCCTGAATATATTGATGACAAAATAAATGAGATTAGAGCAATTGGTAAAAAACTAAAGTATCTTGAAATTGTGTTAGATGATGCCATAAGAACAGCAAAAAAGAATTTTTTCGGTAATGATAACAGAAAAAACTACAACACACAAAATTTACTTGTACTACCTTATTGTAATTCTTTTAAAGAAATTCCCAACTGTTGAAAAACTTCAATGTAAATGTAGCATTTAAGAGTAAAAATACAATAAAAACAGCCTTAATAAAGAATTCTCCTGACATTAACAAGGGATGTGTATATCGTATTCCATGCAATGCTTGTGAAAAATACTATATTGGTCAAACTGGTAAAGCCCTAGAAAAGAGAATTGAACAACATAAGAAAAGTGTCAGATATGCTCAAGAAAATAATACACTCTTTGCTCACGTTAGAGATAAAAATCACAATATTAATTGGTCAGGTGCATAGAAATTGGTTCATTCAAATAACTTAGTGGAAAGAAACATCATAGAGTCCAGTTTTATAAAAGAAACCTTTGAAAACAACTTGAATATGGGTCATGGAATGTATAAACTCGACGCCTTTATATGTAAAGAGATTTGTAATCTATATAAAAAAAACATTAACCACTTAATGTACAATTGAATGTATTGTGAATAATTAACGTCGCTGTGAAATTAATATTTAGACCTAAGCTACCATTCATTAAAGGGTACAATTATTTTATATAGTATGCATAAGTACATTGGTACTATATAGTGTTATGCTAGATATAAGTATTGATGTATACTGTACATGATTATATGTTTAAGATATTAATGTTGTATGTATATAAATGTATATATGCATATATATGTATGTATGTGTATGTATATGTGTATATATGTATATGTATGTGTATATGTATATATATATATATATGTATGTATGTGTATGTTTTGCTTATGTATTTATATATATAAGGCTACCGTGTTTTCATATAAATAAACTGTACTGAGAGTCAAAAAACAAGAATTTACCCGCCACCAGAAATGACTCTTTTTGGCAGGTGTCTAATGAGCTTGGGGTCTCCACCCTCTTAACACCTAACCCAAGCCTAGGTAGCTGGTAAGGGAGTGTCATTGTTTTCTAAATCTCTATATGTATGTTCTTACGTTTGCTTTCCCTATAAAATGTAAAGAAACCTTTATCAATAAATCAGTCCTCTGAAGAAGTATCACGAAACTAGTCAGGACTTAAGCGTATATTTCGTATTTTCATTTTCCCTGTGGTTCTTCTGCATATATATATATATATATATATATATATATATATATATATATATATATATATATATATATATATATAATATATATATATATATATATATATATATATATATATATATATATATATATATATACATATATACTGTATATATATATATATATATATATATATATATATATATATATATATAAATATATATATATATATATATATATATATATATAAATATATATATATATATAAATATATATATATATATATATATATATATATATATATATATATATATATATATATATATATATAATATATATATATATATATATATATATATATATATATATATATATATATATATATATATATACAATGTATATATATATATGTATATATATATATATATATATATATATATATATATATATATATATATATACATATATTTATATACATACATAAATATATATATATATATATATATATATATATATATATATATATATATATATATATGTATATATATATATATATATATATATATATATATATATATATATGTATATATATATATATATATATATATATATATATATATATATATATATATATATCTATATATATATATCTATATATATATATATATATATATATATATATATATATATATATATATATATATATATATATATATATATATTAGATATAGTAAATTATAAGGTAATGTTCATGCATTAAGATTAACTTCTATTTTAAAACATGAATTCAAGCAAATGGATGTGAAACAAGAGTCTGGAGAATATAATAGTTCATAAGTGTTCCTGAGCCATCAAAAATAACGTCGAAATTTATAAATAGATATGCACTAACAAAGACATATTCAACCCTTACCACCGCCTTCTACCCTTTTCTAGCTACCGCCAGCTGGTTTGGTAATTAGTGGGATAGTTTGGTGTCCGGGTGTACCTCTCTGGGGGACCCTTCCTCACTATTCCTAGCTTTCTCACTAGGGTATGGCTGCTGCCTCCCCTCCATAAGCGTGGCAGGATATATATATATATATATATATATATATATATATATATATATATATATATATATATATAAATAGATAGATAGATAGATAGATAGATTGTACATTCTTAGTCCAGTAATCAAGTTGTTATCAATCATTTCTTTTATGATACTGGACTTTATGATGTTGGCAAATATTTCATTATTATCTTGAACGTATCTGACGCTTTTCTTATGTCGTTCAATTCTCCATTCAAGAGTTTTACCGGTTTAAAAAATCTAAAATTTTTCTCATGAATTACATGGAATACGATATACAAATCCCTTAGTAACGCTTATTTTTTATTAATCTATTTTTCTTGTACTCCTGCTAAGAAATGCTTCATTAACGTTGAAATTTCTAACAGGTTTGGAATTTTTTTAAAAGAATTACTATAAGGTAGTCCAATTAGGTTTTGTGCATTTTTTTTTCTTGAGAGAGGGGTGTTATTATTAATTGGAAAGGTATTTTTGCTATTCTTAATGAATCCTCTACCACAGTTTCATAGTACTTTAGTTGCTTACCAAAAGTTCTAATATCATTTATTTCATCTTCAATATATGCAGTGCCGCAGACACGTAATGTTCTTAAAAACATAGAAGTTAATACAAATTTCTTAACTTTTTTACTTTGATGAGAGTAGTAATGGCCATATGCGGAGATATTAGTTGGCTTACTATATACATTAAACTTTAGTCTATTGTTACACCTGTGTATACAACAGTCCAACACAAAAGGATAAGATTCAATTATTTTGCACTCCATAGTTAACTTTATTGAGAGTACCAAGCTATTCGCTCTATGAAAAAATTTATCTAAGTTTTAATCTCCGGGCCCCACACATATTATAACCTTAATATAACGAAACAGTTTTACTTTTTTAGGTATGATGTTATTTATGATTCTACATTAAAAAAGTTCCATATATATTAGATGTAAAGGTGGGACGAGAGATACACGGTGGTGGAGGCATGTGGTTTATTGCGTCCTAAGTTACAGACTGGTCACATTTGCTCTCCGCACCGGTATACTCACTTGGAGCCTGCCCGCCATGGGAAAACATATCTTACCAATGCAGGTATTCTATCATCACCGTCCCCCGAAATTAATACATAAGTATACATGGAGAGGCAATTAGATGAATAATACATGGATATACATGGATTAAATTGGATGCGTGTGCACAAATAGGGGGACAGATACATGGCTGGCGATAGTATAAAATGCAGTGTATAGATACCACATGTTCGTAAGATAATATGAGAAGCAGATTCAATAAAAATATAAACAGGTGCTGCTGTAATGTATGTGATTTCACATAAGAGGGGTATATGACAGTTAACGGCGTCATATGTAGTCATTCATCCACGCTGCCCACCACGCAAGCAGTTTCCCTCCAATTGCATTGGTGAGCAGCGGCGTCGATACGGGCCGCCTCGTAAGCACAGCACCTGGCCCTAAGGCCACTAACACTATTAATGTCGTTGCTACACTGGTACACTTGACGACACATAGCCTCATCACTTAGGCCCACCATTAACTTAGGTAATAACATATATTCGGCTAGATTACACTGACACGGAGGGCACTGGAAATTACAATCGGTGGCCTTTTGGGAAGACTTTAAAAAATAATCACTTACACTTTCTCCTGGGCCTTGCATCGCATTGAAAAACGCTGACCATAACACAGCACGGTTGGTAGAGCGTAACACAATATCGCGAACGTAATCCATGGCTTCCGTAGCGGTGAGGTTACTTCATTCCTTTGAGGCAAATCTGGCGTCCAGAGCTCGTTGCAGAGGGGACGTAGAGTAGAGCCTGATGTGGTGGACGACCTCGTTTGGCAGTAGTCTGCACAATTCGATCCAACATTCCATCGACCTCCTCCAGGACCTGTATGCGGAAGGCTTCAGCTCAATTTCCCACTTCACTGTGGCTGCAGACAAAGGGACATGAGGTGCAGGGGCAGCATGTATTGTAATCCAGTCGCGGAGGGTGTTGATCATTTGTTGCTGTGCTGCCATGGCCTTCCTGGCTTCTTGCAGGGTAGGAATGAGCCCATGGTGGATGATGGGGCATACAGCCCTTGGGGTAGACTGCTTGGAGCATCGCTGGAACAGCATGATGAAGATCATGGAGGTCCTTGAGAATCACTGCGCCATATTAGATGTCAAGGTGGGACGAGAGATACATGGTGGTGGAGGCATGTGGTTCTTGGTGTCCTAAGATACAGACTGGCCACAGTTGCTCTTTGCAACCGGCACACTCACTTAGCACCTGCCCGCCATGGGAAAACATATCTTACCAATGCAGGTACTCATTCAAGATATAAATTGCTAAAAATTTGAGATAAGGGGTTTTGCATGACCATACCATAAGTTTAGACATAAATTTCACATTGAATTCTGATTTGCAGTCTTTTATACCGAGGTTTATTCATTCTAGTAACGAATTCTTGGAAAATGATAAATTAAATTTCCGATTATATAAGGTTGCACAGAGAAAGTCCAACACGTCATTGATAGGCAGTGTAGTGAATAGTGAGAGTACATTGAAAATGAGAAGCTAACAAGTATTGCTAATCTTTACATTATTCAATTTGTTAATCAGTTCTACTTTACTTTTTACATTTGATTCTAAGATGTTGCCAACTAAAGGGTTTGAGATATTCAAAAGGTACATGGGTAATCTATAGGTATCCGAACCTACAGAACTAATTATTGGCCTCGCTGAATAATCTAGCTTCTGAGTTTTATGAGTTTCAATAGTTCCATACATATATGGTAACATCAGTGAGATTGTACAAAGAATTTTATCATATCATTTTTGGGATCAAGCCATGACGTCCTGATGGAAGGTTCCTTTAGTAGCTTCCCAAGGGTATATATGACTACAGTGATATTCCCAGAGAATCAAACCAAAGGTTTCACAGAATTCTAACTTCTGGCGCGAGTACCCTTAAGATTACTCTCAAGGGTATCGTATATAATCAAGGGACGTATTCTTGACACGCCACATGGCAATCTGCACCCCGAATAGCCTTTACTCTTCGAGGGGGATACGTGGCAGAATTAGAAGGGTAGCCGCGATAGAGGTTACCCTGGTTCCCCTACTACAATCTTATCACAACCGCGCCAACTCCCTCTGGCGGTCATTCCTTTAACTGTAGCGACTCGCTATGGTGGTGTTCCCTGTTGATCTGACATTTTCAATCGATTTCAAGGGAATCTTTATGCTTTCTACGGCTTCTTTCCCCATCCAGAAAGTTGAGTTTTTATTCTTTACAATATGTATTTTAGTTCCAGCCTCACAATGAAATTAGTGTATTTATTGTGTTTGGATCTACGCCGGTCACCGGTGTCGCCATAGGCGCAGTCGTTCATTGGGCATGTGTTATTTAGTTAGCAGAACGACATTCCGGTTTTAATAGCATTGATTGTTATTATGAAAGCTATTTGGGCATTTTTTATTGTAAAGATATTTATACGCATAATTTTTCCTTTACCTGTGTTGATCGTATATGTCAGAGTTTTGGTGATTTTAGGTAACCGAGATCTCGCCTTGTCTACATATCCCAACCTAGACAATATATACTTTCGATATTTCCCTGGTTGCCCTTGTGTATCTGTTATCATTCCTTGGAGATTGATATCTCCTGGAATTATATTAGCCATTACTAGTCTTGAATAGAGATTTATGGGTAATCTCTCTCCCCTCTGAGAGTAGCCTTAGGCTACAACTCTCTGCGTCGGCCTTGAATTTCGAATTTAGGCATGACTAGCCTAGAGTTTTTCTGTCTCATCCCTTAACAGCAGACGGCAAGTTTTGGGATTCGATCAAAACCTCAGAGTATTTAGTCTTTTGTCGGCAGTCAGTCGACGGGGTGATTGCATTCCCCTGCCAGCTGAACTGCCAGCATAGGAGGCTAGCCCTCCCTAGATTACACCTGAAGTAGTTGCATGATGCCGCCACCTTCTCCCTGTGGTCTAGTAGACTAGTCCTATGCTCGCAGACCCTAGGCTGTAGAGTAGTATACTCTTGTGGCCTAGGATGGCGCTGGCATTGGAACTCTGTTTCATCCTTGTTGAGAGGAACGGCATGGACTGCCGTCTCCTCAACTTTATTAGCACCTCCCAAGCTGGAGGATAGAAGATACTCCTGCCGCTTGGGGTTGTACCGGTACTGAAACAGAGTTTCTTCAAGGTATGTTGGTCCGGCAACATTGCCGGCCCCTCCCATACCTCATATAGGACCCTCCCCCCCCCCCCTCTGTCCTTTTACGATGGCCGAGCCATTGTCTTTCCTAAGCCGGCGTCCTGCAATCTTACCATTGCCGGTGGGTTGCCGGAGCCGGCCAGACCCCCTCGCCTGAGCTGACGGCTGTCGGCGACGGACGGCTTCCGGCGGCCATGCCGGCTGTGGGTGGGAGGTCCCTTTTGTCACCAAGGTTCTCCAGTTCTCCCTTGAACTGCTGGCCACAAGTTCTGTTGTCGGTGTGTTGCTCTGGCCGGCAGTAGACCGGCACAGATAGGTACTGACTCAGTCGGTAGCATGCTGACTGTACTAGTGCTGCCGGAGGCTGGCCTTCAGTGGTAAGCCGGCATTAGTACTGTGGCTAGATGGAAGCCTGAATGTTACATTCTCCCCTTCCATTTGAATCTTCTTTTCGGAGAAAGGCAGTAAAATTAGACTTTTACATCCTTTATTACTGTATACATACATAGTAATAGATAGCCTTCACTCCATGCTTGCTCTCTCTCTCTCTCTTAACTAGCATGCTAGATGCTCCGGCAAGAGCTAGCTAATCCGGCAACTTGCCGGCTGAACTACAGTATATGTCTATACAGGCAGTCAGTGTATTTGCAGTATAGTATATACGGCAGATGGAAAACTAACGTATATATTATACTAGTAGAAAGGCAGTAAAATGAGACTTTTACATCCTTTATTACTGTATACATACACAGTAATAGATAGCCTTCACTCCATGCTTTCTCTCTCTCTCTTATCTAGCATACTAGATGCTCCGGCAAGAGCTAGCTAATCCGGCAACTTGCCGGCTGAACTACAGTATATGATTATACAGGTAGTCAATATATTTGCAGTATTGTATATACGGCAGATGGAAAACTAACGTATATATTATACTAGTAGTTATTTCCAATATATCTTGGGTATCCCTGCCCAGGTATTTACCCTACAATATTAAATTTTGTAAAGGGCTGGTGGTGTGACACCTCTAACCCTTAAAGGGGAGAGCCCTTATCCCTGAGTTTCCCTGATCAGGAAACTCCCTGATTTAATATTGTAAGGGAGGTCACAGCAAATAGATTGGTTGGGATACACAAATATATGTCTTTCATCTTTTCTAATCAACATATCTTGGGTACCCTTGTGCGAGCTTCTGCTGGTACCGCTCCTATATCGAAAGAATGGCATTTACTCGATACTCTGATTGTGAAATCAGTCCTCCTTACCTCACAGTGTCAAGTATAAGGGGGGACAGTGCTTTGTACACTTCCTTACACCTAGGTGTTCGACCCCCCTTTTTACCGGGAATTCCCCAGTTGGTGGAACTTCCTTATCTTAATACTGAGGGGAGATAACAGCATTGGCTCGCAGGGGATACACGGGTATGTGTCTCCCACTATCTCTTTATAGCTTTCTGTCCTAAGCTTTTTTGTCAAAAGATGATTTTTGCAAATTCTTTATCAGTGTTATAATCAATTGAATACTCATTTCTGTTCTCCTTTCCTTCAAGAGCGACACCAGATGATGCACCGCAGTCTTTTGCAGTTATAAGATTGAGTATTTTCACGGACATAATACATGCAGGTTCATGCCCCCAGCAATATTATTTCCAAACCCCCAACCCCGTCTGAGATCCTCTAACCTGTAAGTAGGCCAGACCTTAATGTCGAAGGCCTCGAAAAACCCAAGTTAATAGAATCTGGTATACAGCTCTTAACATTTACACATTTGGGTGTGAGATTTCTAAAATCACTCCAAAACCATACTTACCTATTTTACAGCTTCCTAAAGGACATCCTGTCCCCTATACCTCCTTTCTCCACTCAAGTTCGAGGAGAGGAGGTGAGGATGAGGGTAACCCTCCCCCCCTCTCGCTGCCAGTGCATACATGATGGGAGTCTCAAGCTGTCGAACTACGGTTGGTTTGGTTTCAGAAGTTATCACAAAAATGCGGTTCAGTTGCGAACTTTACGGGAATTGGACCAAATATTTCACTTGTTCATTGCGATAACTGGCAATTTAGTGTTTCTTTTAAAGGTTTTTAGGTCTTTAAGCTCCCCCAAACCCCCTTAACTTAACTCATAGGGATGGTAAGGTTGCAGATACTAACGGCACTAATGAATCTCAGCAAGACTCGTGCCCCAAACTGGCAAACGCCGGGCAGAGACGTTACAATCAGGCCACACCTTGTAGTGATAACAACGACGGCAGTCATTGATTCACTGTCACATCTGACTCTGCCGCCGAGAGCCGGCAGTGTGTGCCCTTGGTCACCACCCAGTCATTAGCTGAGTTGGTATGCCTTCAATCGGCAGCCCGCCGATAACCGGCGGACTGCCAACAGCCCGAGGGGTCCCCAATGGTTCAGAGGGCTGCTGACTATGCGTATAGTTTTAACCACTACCCAGTCACATTGAATACTAGCTAGGATTGTATGACTTCTGTCAGCGACCCGCTGACAGCCGACAAGTCACTGACATGCCGGAGAATTGCTAGCCATATCGGTACTGAAGTACTGTGCCAGTTAACTTACCCTCAAGTACTAGCCTTGACGGTAAAATGCCAGTTGTATAGGTGTATAAAATACCCCATATCACAGACAGAAATCTTTGGTACATAATCATACAATAGAATGGTTTTCCAGTACGCTGTGCTTCTGAGCACAATCTCTTGCTGAGACCTACCTGATTTGGGGGATACACTTCGGGGGAGGGGGGGCTTTTTTCCTTACGCTGACTCTTCATCAGTCTCTGTGATTCTCATTATTAATTCCCTGGATGTAGGCGCTGCTTACGCTACTCTATCCTTATGGGCTAGAATCTTCCATCGGGCTCCTTTTAAAAGGGGATGCCCTAGAATCGATGATTAGGAGGGCCGCAGCAGTTGGCTGGAACGACTCACACGTATGTGTCTCTCCTATTCTTTTCCAGCGTACTTATCTTAAGCTTTATACTATAGAAAAGAATCTTCTATCACAGTGAAACACTGAGAAGCTGATATAGACAAACGGTCAGGTATGACCTAAAAGGAGGACGGGAAGGTTTCTTAGTTCTCCTTTGGATGTTAAACAGCATCCCACAGTTACAATGACCGTTGTTCCACAGACGGCCAGATATGTACACCTTCTGATCATGCGAAGCTAACAGACGCTTCTGGTAGGAAGGAAGTTCCTCCGGGATTGCTGGACCTTCGATCCTTGGGTCCAAGGCCTAACCAAGATGAGACTAGAATGGAAACGGACATACCTCCACCATCCTTTCCTCAACTCTTCCTACATTCCAAACCCCTTGGAAGGGTATACCTTAGAGTTCTAGAGCATACTAGCGACAAGGGAAAGTAGAGTTCATCGATTTCCAAGGAAGGCTGTTTAGTGTTCACGTAAAGGACTCAAGAAAACTCTGAGTCATTCTGGAATTGGCGCCACTCAACAAGTTCCAATAAAACAGCAAGTTCAGAAAGTTAATCATTCTGAAAACAAGGACCTTATTCAGTAAGGGGTGTTGACAGTCTGGCCAGACCTGAAAGATGTCTATCGGCAACTTCCAGTAAGTCACCCCCTCCACTTCTACCTAGGATCCAAGTTACAGAAGATAACATATATCCTAGACAAGATTCTCGTTTGACTAGATTCAGTCCAAGGATCTTCACGGAATTAGCAGACACAGTCAAGCGAAACCAAGCCTAGAAAGAGTTCAGGCAACAATGGCCCTGGATGACAGGCTGGGGTGGGCAGCACCTGAAACGACTGTCTATGAGCATCCATGGAGATGATCCGGCCCCGGAACATCGGGGATGCAAAATAACTTCAAGAAGTCTCGATTCTCGCCAGCTCAGGGGCTTCAATGTTTTTATAGAATCATTGAAACCTGCGGTCACACTAACGCACCTTGGGGATGTAAAAGGAGATCGTAAGGTCTGTCAAGAGACTATTGTAATCAGTCAGGATTCCATGATGCTAACAAGGAAGAGTTTTGTACTCTCTCCAGTTCACGATAATGACAGACCCAGTGTTATGTGCACAGCTGTAAGATGCGTTAAGAGGCTGGAGAAGATACGCATCAAACGTTCGAAGAGATCTAATAGGACTAATGATGGTCATTCACTCTTCGCTTACCCTACAATGACCAAAGGCCACAGGCCCGAAGTTCATTTTAGCCCTGTAATGGTTGGAGAACTCTCTCCGCATAGATCAGACCTCCTCAGGCTGATCTGGGGCATCGGAGCGATAATGAGGCGTCGAAACTGTCGAGGATAAGGGACATCTCATTTCATTAGGGAATGTTAGCCATCCCCTCCTTAGGGGAATGGCGCCTATCAGCAGCCCGTTTATAATTGATCCGCAAGGAGACAGCGGATGCTCTTCTCGGGTTCAACCCAATAGAGTTGGAATGGTACACGGACGCACACCCATTCCCTCCCAGATGGGAACAAGTCCCCGAGCTGCAGATCGTTCTCTTCATCACGAGCGTCAAGATACTATCTCGATATATAGCCCCATACAAGGATCCTCTATTGGAGGTAACAGACATCATGTCTCTACAATAGAAGTGATGGACTTAAAAATTCCTGTTCAGCCCATCAAATTTCCTCCGGAAGGCCCTCTACATGTTGAGATCCTTCCAGGGAAGAGGGGCTCTGTTAGCTCCCAGGTAGCCCAAGAACACCCCGTTCCCTATAATGAAGGAACTGAGGCTGAGGCTGGTCCTAGTTATGCACATAGGATTATCCAGGAGGTTCAGAAGTTTTCTGCCTTCGATTTATCACAGTACACCTGATCCCTTCACCTTATAAAATTCCTTGCCCTTAACGGTTAGGAAAAAGACTGGGATCTCAAAAGGCAAAATAGAATTCCTTGAAGAATACAAGTCTAGTCAACTAGAAGATAATACGAGTCTTCTTGGGAAAAGTAAGCTGCTTTGAAAGCAATAGGGACTGAAAGCAATCTCATGATCTTCTGCCTGTCCTTCTCTGTCCACCCCTATATTCAAGGTCTGGCGGCCAACAGCACGATGGCCTTTGAGAAAGGAGGCAGTGTATCCTTGGATACTATGAGAAGCCTAGTTCTTCGGCCTTGTCCCCATATAAACCCTTGAGTAAGCACCAAGGGTAGGGCCGACTTTGCGAGAGAGGTCACTTGATTGGATCTTTGGATCCATGGACCAATATCCATGTGCAAGACAACCCCGACTAGACCTCTTCTATATGCCGTTTAAATGGATCTGATGAATGAAATCTTTAAGATTCCGAATACGTGTGCAGGTTTAGGCCTGCAGCGCCACTAAAGCCCATCTCATGGTCTTTGGACAAGGCCCTACATTATGCCTCAACTATGAACAATGAGGATTGTTCCCTCAAGGATCTAGCCTAAAAGGTTATTTTCCGATTCGCTATAGCCTCTGGGGCTAGAGTTAGTGAAAGAGTGGCCTTATCTTGGATGAGGGCCACATTAAGTGGGAGAACTGCATCTCTTTCCTGATCCAACCTTTCTCACTAAGGACGACCTACCCACTAAGAGGTGGGGTTCCTTGAGAATCTGCCCTCTAAAGGAAGATGTCTCTCTAAGACTGCTAGAGTGTCTAAGGTCTATCTTCATAGAACTTCAGACTTCAGGAGAAACAGCTCTATCCCTATAACTGAGGGCGAAGCTCACCTACCTTATTCGCGGAGCGGATCCTGACAGCACTCCTGCAGATTAAGATCCAAGAAAAGTTGCTTCATCACTGAACCTTTCAGTGTGTGGACTTCAGCCTCTTCGGTCATTTACTGATCGGAGGAGGTCCAGTGTGTCTTACAGACACTATGCTAAGTAAGTCTATGGATTGAAGCATTATGTGGTGGCGGCAGGTGCTATTTTGGACCCTGTCGTCTAGCTCTGCGATGAACAGTAAATTGATTGGGACTATCAATTAAAAGGAGAAGGGGTCAGCATTTTTCGTTTGACCTCCCTTTGAATAAGTGTTGCCATGGTAACACCAAATCTGTTCAGAATCTCAGGTGTGAAATTATACGGATACTACTAGTGCCGTGTATACATAGTACACAGTGTTGTTAGACTATTTCATGTACAGAAATTATAAAGAAAAGTCTTGTTAAAAGAGCTTTTCTTCAGTCTGAGAGTGGCACTCATCAATTTTCTCCTTTCAAAAAAGGGAACATTAATTTCTGTGTATGTATCGTGTATAATTTCCTTATCATGATACATTCATTTAGCATGTAGTCATTTATTAGGAATAAATGTTTATTAAAATGCAGTTGCGTCCTAATTCACCCAACAATTGCATGTTTAAGATGCCAGAGTTCCTTGACTTACTCATGTAAGTATTTCTCATATCATTGTATGCTTACAAACAACGGATGAGGACACTGATATTGGTTCCGCAATATATACAAGCCTTGAGACCGCTTGTATTCTCAGTGTATACTTATGTTTGTTCATACAATATATGATACCTTGAGGCCCCTTTTCTAACATCTAAAAATGACTCTTCCCTGCAGGGGGCAGGAAGCACTAACATTGTTATGCTTAGTGATAATGACGGATAACGGTAACGTCATTTGGCTCAATTGGCCCTTTTGGCTGTAGAAATATTGTCCCAAGGTTAAGGCACTGATGAAAATCCACAGATACATTAATTCTCTGGTATGCTTCCATCAGGACGTCATGGCTTGAGCCCAAAAAACGGATTTTGAGCGAAGCGAAAAATCTATTTTTGGGTGAGATGGCCATGACGTCCTGATGGACCCACCCTTCTTTTCTATGAAAAGATCTTCCCGGTTTCCCTCCCTGAACTACTGTATCTGTAGCAACATGCTCAACGCTACAAGGAATGACCGCCAGACGAAGTTGGCGCGGTTGTGATACGATTGTAGTAGGGGAACCAGGGTAACCTCTATTACGGCTACTCTTCTAATTCTGCCACGTATCCCCCTCGAAGCGTAAAGGCTATTCGGGGTGCAGATTGCCATGTGGCGTGTCAAGAATACGTCCCCTGATTATATACGATACCCTTGAGAGTAATCTTATAGGTACTCACGCTAGAAGTTAGAATTCTGTTAAACCTTTGGTTTGATTCTCTGGGAATATCACTGTAGTCATATATACCCTTGAGAAGCTAGTAAAGAAACCTTCCATCAGGACGTCATGGCCATCTCACCCAAAAATAGATTTTTCACTTCGCTCAAAATCCGTTTATTCCGGTTCAGTAACTTTCACTTCTTTGTTGAAATTACTATTCAGAGTTTTAATAGGATTTTTACTTATTTCAATATATGTGCTTTGTGAAGAATTATCTTCACTGCTCTTTTTCACAGTTTATACATAGACATTGTTATTGTTCGTGATGTCACAGCAGGGAAAAATGTGAGGTATGGTTCTTCCATAAGTGGGTATCTCAAGATAAATACTTTTGTGTTAATTTTGTATTCATTATTTTACCTTGAGTATTTAGGTAAATTAAATCTCTCAAATACAACTCAAGTCTGCTAGTCTAGGAGGTATGCTTGTCCACACACGTAAGCCCGACTTTCTAGATTACATTTTAGTTTCATTTTTTGTTTTGTATGCCAGATATTTAGAGTTAGGAGTATCTTTGTCCCATGGAGTTGCAAGATTTCTCCTTGTATTCTAAATAAGTGCATTGCTTAAAACTCACAAGTCACAAGTGTTTCAAGCTTGTCCTAAATTAGAGTTGGCACCCCAAGACCACTGGCCTAGACATTGAGATGTGCCTTTTTTGGGGAGGGAAGGCAGACGTGGGCGACATGAACTCGACCCCACAAAGTTACAGGCCATGGTAATAAGCGGAACAGCCAAGCCAGGGTCAATAGGGCCCCGAATCAACCTCGTGCTCCCACTATCCCACACTAGCCTGTCCCCTTACACAATGATGGACCCAGATTCCACAAAGGACGAGGACAAGCAGATACCTTGAATGTTAGTGAGAAAAGCAGCTAGTTCTACAGAAACCTCTGTTCCAGTCCTAGGGCAAGCTGTAGGCCTTGTGAGGCAAAACTGAAGACCGCCACTCTCAGGACACGGACGCCCACTCTATACCAAATCTTGTGAGTTCAATTAATGGCCATTCCCCCTTGTGATAAGCTTCTATTTATCTCATAAGGTAAGTTTAGGTAACTGGCATTACACCTTTCGGGCTGCGTGCATGGAAATGAATATACTTTTAATTTTTGGTCTATTGGTAATTGCTTGAGGTCACTGACCATATGTTGGGACCTCACAGCAGCCTAGTGCACAAGTTGCTTATCAGAAGATTTTGTTTTTATTTATTTATTTATTTATTTTATTTGAGCGTTAATCCCACGAGTTAATTCCGTTTAATATTTTCAATATTTTGTGTTTTAAACTCTGATTCTCTTTTCACTTATCAATTTTGCCATATGAATAAATCACAGTTGGGTTACTAATTCTCTTTTCATTTATTGATTTTTCCATGTGAATAAATCTTTACTGAGATACTCTGATTCTCTTTTTTGCTGAAATAAATAATTTGGAATAGATTAAAAACTTTGGTATATTTAACCCCATTATATGAATTTCACCAATTTACACTATAGGACGGGTCACAAGCACCCGAGATGTTGAGAGTAACCCACTGTAGATATAGGTAAGTTGGTATCAGCGAGTGTATGCTCTTTAACCTAGTGCTTTGAAGGTGAAGATCCCCATTCAACTTTACTTTATACTTTCTTACTCCACTGCTCCCATTTTTGTTATTGTCTCTAATTACTTAACGTAAGATTCATGTCCAGCATCTCATTGGGACGGAGCCGAAACAGACCCGGAGAGTGCACATGAATATAGACCTGACAAAGTTAGAGTAGGCCATTAAATTAATTTTATTTTCACGTGTGGAGTTCTCCGGCCTCTGGACTGTAAAATTTCCTTTTTACTTTCAAGATTGAGGGTCAGTAAAGAACGTCAGTAAAGTTATTATCAGGGTGTTTGTGCCCCGAGTGTAAGTGCTCCTTATCCTCCCCTGTTGATCTTTGAGTAACTGACGTAGGGAGACTTTCCTAGACTAATAAGTCCCACTCTAACATTTAAATAAAAATATTCTCCACATGCTTCATCACTCATGAGGTTCTGTTTCCGTGTTATTTTCTACACACATACACACAAACACATACACACACACATATATATGTAATTATATATATATATATATATATATATATATATATATATATATATATATATATTTACATATATATATATATTTATATATATATATATATATATATATATATATATATATATATATATATATATGTACATATATATATATATATATATATATATATATATATATATATATATATATATATACATATATATGTATATATATAAATAGACTGTATATATATACATATTATATATATATATATATATATATATATATATATATATATATAGATATATATATATATATATATATATATATATATATATATATATATATATATATATATATATATATATACATATTGTGTGTGTGTGTAATTTCAGGCGATTTGTTGTTCTAATGTTATTTATCATGGCGTTTGTCTGATTTGCTGTTTTCAATTTTCATTATATATATATATATATATATATATATATATATATATATATATATATATATATATATATATATATATATATATATATACGCATACATATAAAACATATATAATAATAATAATAATAATAATAATAATAATAATAATAATAGGATCTCAATAATAAATTCTGCACAGAAATTCATGAACATAATACTCAAGTATCTTGTTGTAATATTTCAGATATGAATATTCTTTAATTTTCAAAGAATATAGTGTATGATGACTGTTAATTGATTCTAACAGTTTTCTTTTTATATGGGTCTATTGAATTTCACAACTTAAATTTTGAACAATTAAGAAACAAATCACCAAGGAGTGCATACCTCTAAGAAGAATAGATAGCCATTTTTCTTTTTTATTTTTTTTTAACCTTTCCACTCATCAATTATATGTCCGCAGAGGTAAATGGAGATTGAATGTATTTTTTATTTTTTTTATTTTTGGAAATAAGAAAAGGAATGGTGATACATATTATATAAATAAAGAAAAATTATATATGGGTTTTATTGGTTCACATTTTTCTGTCGAAAGTCCTATTCTATTCTCAATTTAATATCATGAAAGAACAGGGGAATAAAAAAAAAAAACGTTTGATTTTATTCTAAAGGACCTAATGAAATCTATTTCTCGGTTTCACGAAAATTCTATACATACTAGAATTGAGAAAAAATCATAACTTTAAAATTCACATAAAATGCAAAGAAAGAGAATTGAATCATAATATTTAAAAATAAAATTTATTTTGGCATATTGTGGCGATAATAAAATAATTCGCTTAAGAGAGGGACCATTTAGGTGGCTCTTCCCTCCATCCAATTTCATCGAAGCCCTTTCGTGTTTCTTGACATCCATTGAGAGTGAATATTGCCTCTCTCCGCACGATGTTGTTGACTTTACTGACCTACTTGTATGAAACGCCGTTAAGTCTCCTCTGGTTGTTGTCCCAACCGTCTCTCCAGTCATCAATTTTACCAATTAGCATCAACGAAAAATATACGCCAAAATACGTCTTTACATGTCGTTTTCGGTTCTGGAGAATCATGAATAATTTGAAAGAAAATAATAGATAAGAGAAGAATAGAAGGAATGTACGGTTTCTAGCAAAACTTTTAAAAGTTTTACAATAGATTACATATATCATCTTCTGTCCAGTCTTTTTTTTTTTTTTTCACCTAAGTTTGTGGTATAATTTCCTCATATCAATCTTCCCTGTTTAGTCATATCATTTTCAAAGAGAAACTTTTACAATATTGGCAGTTTCCTGTCAAATTGAATTTATCATTTAATGTATCATAATAGGATTTTAAAGGATCATAGTTCATTTTGATTACTAAAGATAACTCCGTCCTTCGTCTTCTTAGGGGTCTTTGTTTTCCCATGCTATCTTGAGATTTTAAATCAATACTTCTCCTTCTTCATCGCCAACTTAACCCTACATAATCTTATTCCTTGTAGGACTTAGTTTCCAAATTCTTCTGTTGCCTTGTGGAGCCCATTTGAAACTTTGTTGAATTATTCCCTTTTGAGTAGTGAGAAGAGCATGTCAAACTAGTAAAGCCCTCGAAAAGTGAATTGAACAACATTACAAAACTGTCTGATATGCTCAACATCATAACGTTATCTTTGAATTCATTCATATATATATATATATATATATATATATATATATATATATATATATAAATGTATATTATATACAAACATATATATATATATATATATATATATATATATATATATATATATATATATATATATATATATATACACATATATGTATACATATATATATATATATATATATATATATATATATATATATATATATATATATATATGTGTGTGTGTGTTATTGTTATCATCTGCAAGGGAGATCGCAACAGAAAAAACTATCAAGTGCGGAAAGATGGATAATTAAGGATCTTAAAAAAAAAACATTATTAATAACACAAAAAAGCATATAAACCAACAAACGTGACTCATTTCAACTCGCTTAACAGAAAAACCTTTTCGAAGTTTGAACTTCTTTAGATTCAATCACTGAATCTTTTAGATTACTGTGTTATATGGTACATAAATACATACCATTTACCTTTTAGTAGATGATAAGTTCTGAAAGTAAAGGATGAACAAAGTCATAACAAATTTTAAACTTCATTGACAAAGAGTTAATTCAACGACAGTGTCCTGCATAGACGGATTAAATTTTACCATGTATAAATCAAAATGTTCCCTCTCTGTTGACATTTATGCATTAGTCCTGTAAACCCATTTCAATACGTTAATTGTCTGTCCAATAAAAGAACAAACAACCTGGGTGTGTCTTTCTATAAAACAAAATAGTAATAAAAATCCCACATTAGAGTGACACCCCAACCTTTCTAATAAAATATTTCAATTTTCATTTATATCACGATCAAACTTTTCCTGTCTAAAGGTAACATTTTGACGTACAAAAAGTTAAGTTTTTCCAGTAAAATATTAATTTCATATGAATATTTTCCTTGAAAGATTAACAAATTTCTAGATGCCAATACCTTTCCACACACACACACACACACACAAACACACACACACACACACACACACATATATATATATATATATATATATATATATATATATATATATATATATATATACATATATATATATATATATATATATATATATATATATATATATATATATATATATATATATATATATATATATATATATATATACTATGTATGCATTTGATTTACATAATCACTAGGCATGTACATCATAATTGTTAACTACAAGAAACAGAATATAAAGAAATAATTAAACTCCAAACTGCCTTCAATTTCTCCAGTCCCGGATGGCTGCTACTTTTCATCAAACGCTTGTCCAAATTACCCAGGACGAATCGTCCATGACTCCTTTTCGAAATGGTTTCCCCTTTATGCTTATTTTCCACTAGACATCCCTGAAGCATATGATTCTATGCAATGAGAATCCTCCAGTGGTATAATCATTGGTGGTAAAGTGACGTTTACCTCTCAGCCTTTTTTTTTTTCTTTATAGATTTCATGAACTCCTCCAGCAATATCAATGACGTGTGAGGACTTTTCATAACCAAAACTATGTTCAATTGTGATCATGTGATAAAAAGGAAAAAAAAAATATTCTATACATGTCCAATATTGATTCGTATAGAGTATTAACATTCTTTGAGAAAGCAATAATCACAGAGTGCTCCATAACCATTCTGTTATTGCATGGTTGTGTAAATCAAATTCAATGTATCTTTTCCTATTGATTTTCTCCCTCTGATACACTCAATCAGTACCTCACCACATCCCTTACACGAAAATAAAAGATCCATAAGAAAAACAAGACAAATGTTACTTCCCTTCAATCGCACTTCATCTTCATTTCTATTTTTCGTTTATTTACTTATTTATTTATTTTTTGCATATACCTACAAGTTTTATCAACACCATATTCTTCACATTTGGGTTCTTCATCTCTCAGTATTTTACTTCGAATCAACTCTTCTCACATAATAAGCTGAAGTTGTGTGAGGTAACGTTCGTCCCTATGAAAAGTAAAGACAATACAGAGAAGACAGAAACGTCACTTGGATTTATGTAACCATTTGGCCGCTTTAGTAGGGCTCTTCCGCAACAGGTGGCGATGAAATTGTCGTCTGCTACTTGATTACTAAAGTCAGCATTGCCATATGGACAAATTTCAATACATATATGCTACACTATGAATAAAACAATTCATTATCGAAAAAACCTAATAATTGTTTTTCTATTTTCATTTAAGCTAATGATTATGTTGCATTTTCACCCTTTTCAGGGGAATTTGGAATCTATCAATCTGTTAACGCAAACTTAAATGTTCAAAACAATTGTAGTAAGGCCATCGCCATATGTAAAAACGAGAAGTATATTTTGAACATATTGCCCTTCAAGCATAAGCTATCACTTAATGGTGCAATTTTTTCCTGACATTTATCGATGCAAAGTTAAGGTACGGTTGTATTTTGAATGAATATATGATTATTTCTTGCAGATTATGTACTTTATAAGAGTCAGAAATTATACATAAAAACAGGGCCTAATAGATCTTAAGGCCACTTTGAGAAGCCCTTATTTTACCAACGTAATTGTACCTCTAAAGAAAAAATCCTATTAAATGTTGAAAAGATAAGAGCATCTTTTTCTGACCATAGCTCTACAGTATATGGTAAGAGGAAAATGTGAATGTTAACCAGCCCAAGACAATATTAGACCATCCAAGACTTTTCTTCTCCCATCCTGGTTTAGCCCTAGGCACAGGTCCTATTTTGGATGCATATATTTCACATATTCTGTAAGTTATATTTACAATATCATATATACATGAAATACACAGCCTAACTTTAACTTGTGGTTTATAAATGAACAAGCAGCTAGATATATAGGTGTGGAAAAGAATGTAAGTGGTCTAATGATCGAAACGATTTAATATAGATCTATGGAAAATCACTAGATGGATAATATGAGATTAATTATTGGATAACTTTTATTGTAACATGCACCTTCCGAAATACCAAAATCCCAAAAAGCTTTTTCTAGCTAATTAATATGGTGCGTCGGTTTGCAGGCTTTCCTGTCTTCCCTTTACTGTCATTGATGAAAAGCCTGGACAGTCCTCGTGGCTGATCTTCAGCAACCAGCTGTTGCTATTTCTGACTCCATCATTAGAATTTCAGGGACGGGTTCTTTGTATCTAGAATGTGATAGCTGTATCAATGGAAGCTTTTTCCTGTTACCACGTGGCATGTTGAAAATAAACGCAAAAACATACAAAATTTCAAACCAAAAGAGTAGCTGAAACTTTAACTTTACTCTATTTTTATACTGCCTGCAATGTTCTTCACAGTAGACTGTTGCAAATAGAAAAACATATCGTACACCACGAAAAAAAAAGTCTGAAAAACGATAGCAATAAAGAAAAGAAACAGTAAAAGAAAGTGATCAACATCTGGGTATTTAAATGTTACGCGTCTATAATTTAAAAGACCATTGTTGACATGTAAATGTACGATTTTAAGATTTTCTTGTCCTTGCGACGCCCGGATCATCGAAGAACACGGGCTATGTGTTCTCTGAGTATCATGTTTAGAAGTGAAATTTGACTTTTAAATGTGGGGGTTTCCCATTTTGTGTATTTTGTGTAGTTAAAAACCCCTTGTTAAACACTGAACTGGGTGAGAAGACATAGATGTAAGATATATTCTATATCAAAAATTATTGTATTATAGTTTAATTCCAACCATCGCGATCTGAAATTTACATAAATTACATATAGTTCTCCCCGAACACAAATTCAGCACCCAAATAAACCTATGTCACTTCAACCCACCTCCCATTTATTCGTTTTTTATTGAATAATCAAACACTAAATACTTAAATCCCCACATTCTTAATGAGGAAGGCACATCGGTTTTTAGAGAGTAAATTGAAGGAAATTATGTAAGAGTGATCAATTTGTGAATGTGTGTGTGTGTGTGTGTGTGAGAGAGAGAGAGAGAGAGAGAGAGAGAGAGAGAGAGAGAGAGAGAGAGAGAGAGAGAGAGATCTTGAATTGTTTCATAATGTATTAATGGTAGGTTCATCGTCAAAGACCCAATATTTTTATAGTATGCCTTTTTTTTTTAATCAGTAATTAATATTAATATATTTACTTTATTTTCCTATTTTCTCACTCTCTTTTGTTTCTTGCAATGAAAAGTAACTTCTATCATTCGATAGACAATTTCCTTTGCATTTTTCTACTGAGCTCAACAGATAAATTTCAGATTTTAGGGAACACACCCATTAGCCCTCTCACGTCTAATTGGGTAGCCCAACACAATAGGACAATGCAACGATACAGAGAGAGAGAGAGAGAGAGAGAGAGAGAGAGAGAGAGAGAGAGAGAGAGAGAGAGAGAGAGAGAGAGAGAGAGAGAAGTTAAACTTTTATTAATCAATTCTTATTGGTAGTCCTTCATTCTACTTATTATGTACATATTATCCATATAAAAAGTACAGATGTAACATACATATGTACTTTTTAATATACACCAATCCCAGCACTTACCAGGCCTAGAACTGCTTATATCCACTGATCGGGGTAACGAAAGCAGCTGGGGAAATTTCAAGCTATTTCGAGCTATTCTTATGTATTTGAAACCACTTTCTTCTTAAAATTAAATTTATAAGGTGAATTATAGTTAGTCTCTTTACTTCTTCCAAATTGATTCATATCAGAAAAACAAGAGAAAGAGAGCCTTAACTTATTACCTTATTTTATGTTTGGCATCCCCCAGGTCCCTCAATGTCAGGCACCTCGTATATCCACCAGAGAGTTGCTAATGCATCTTCCGGTGTATTTTGCATCTTCCAGTCTTGGATGGTCTTGGATGCATCTTAGGTATTTATCGAGCTTATTCTTAAACACATCTACACTCACTCCTATGTTTCTTAGATGAGCTGGCAGCGCATTAAATAGTCGCTGCATTATCGATGCTGGTGCGCCTTCCTTAGTTTTCTGGTATAGTTTTTGGCACTATTAATCTACCTCAGTTGCTCTTTCTGATATATTTAGCTCCATGAGGTTTTCAGTAATTCCTTCTATTTGCTTCCATGCTTGTATTATCCTGTAGCGTTCTCTTCTCCTTTCTAGACTGTATAGTTTTAAAAATTGCAGTCTTTCACAGTAGTCAAGGTCCTTAACTTCTTCTATTCTAGCAGTATAGGACCTTTGTACACTCTCTATTGTTGCAATATCCTCTTGGTAGTGTGGGTACCATATCACATTGCAGTACTCGAGTGTACTACGTACATAAGTTTTGTAAAGCATAATCAGATGTTCATCTTTTCTTGTTTTAATGTCTGAATAACATTCCCATTTTCGCTTTACATTTAGCCAACAGTGTTGCTATATGGTCGTTGCATAACATATTCTTATTTAACATTACAGCAAGGTCTTTAATTGCTTCCTTATTTGTGATTGTCTCGTTATTATGTCACTTATATGCATATACCATTCCTTCTCTGTTTCCATAATTTATTGATTCGAATTTATCGGAGTTAAATACCATCTTATCTCTCTCTGTCCATTGATATATTTTGTTTAGATCTCTTTGCAGTGAGTTTCTATCTTCATCACAAGTAATCTCTCTACCTATTCTTGTGTCATCGGCGAAACTTCTCACTACAGAATTTTTAATATCACAGTCTATGCTTGAGATCATAATAACAAACAGCAGTGCAGCTAATACCGTACCTTGTGGCACGCCAGATATTACCTGATCTTCATCTGATTTCTCATCATTTGCAACCACTCTCTGTTTTCTGTTTTGCAGGAATTCTTTTACCCATTTTCCTATCTTTCCAACAATGTTATGCTTTCTCACTTTTTTCTCTAATGTATTATGGTCTACCTTGTCAAAGGCTTTTGCAAAATGTAGATAGATTACATCTGTGTCTTTTTCATTTATCATATTTTTGTATGTTTTCATAGTGTGCTATCAGTTGGGTTTGTGTACTTTTTCCGGGCACAAAACCGTGTTGACCTATATTAAACAAATTATTTTTAACCAAATGATTCATTACTTTCTTTTTTATTACCCTCTCATACCCTTTCATAATTAATGATGTTAGACTAACAGGTCTATAATTGTTTGTCTCTAGTCTTGATCCACTTTTGAAAATAGGGGTTATATAAGCTAGTTTATGTTTAACATATATCTCGCTCATATCTATACTTTGTTTTAACAGTATTGCAAGCGGCTTCGCGATGGTATGTGCACTTTTTATTGACAAAATCGCTGGAACTCCATCTGGTCCGGCTGTCGATCCATTTTTAATTTCGCTTATAGCCTTGACAATATCTGCTTCATTAATATCTATATCCGTTAGATATTCAACATTTTCTTTTCTCATTTCTGTTTCATCATTCTCATTCGTAATGAAAGAGAGAGAGAGAGAGAGAGAGAGAGAGAGAGAGAGAGAGAGAGAGAGAGAGAGAGAGAGAGAGAGAGAGAGAGAGAGATTATTTCAATCTTTCACGTCTATTTTACTACATTTTTCTAGTAATAACTAATGAACAAATGTTGATTATTGCTTTCGTTAAATAAAAGTTTGAAGGTTTTGGTAAATTCAAAGCTTTATATCATAAAATCTTTTTAATTTCTTCATAACAGACCTTTCTCAGAAGAAAAGCATGGATTACTTTTTTTGGAAGATTTTCTTTTTTTTAGATTTTATCTTATCTACTGTACAATTTCTTTATAGATACTAGATACATCGCATATTAAAACCTCAGCTTTGTTTGCACCATACATTGGAGAAATTAGAGAAATATTGAGATTTCATAACACGTATATTAGTTAATCATATCACATTTCTATACTACAAATGATATTGAATAAAAACTCTAGCCATCGAATTATACGGTAAATCATTTTAAATTTCTCCTTCTAATGAATAGGATTTTGGCCTCTCATACTGAACAGAAAAAAAAATTATCTGATAAACCCCCATATCAGAAATCTCCGAGAATTGATCTTACTCCCATATTTTTTTTTTTTTTTTGCACTTTACTAGTATTTACATACATGGTGTCATCTTCTTAAAAAGGCCATATTGAATTAAATTCAGGAAAATATACAAAATCACTCAATTTAACAAAGGGAATATGCACATCATCAGATCACGAATAAACCCCCCAAAACTGAACGGCACTGATAGTTATATCTGTTGTCGATACATTTATACTATATACCATAAGAAAGAGAGGGGCCGGTTATTAATTAGTGTAATATTAAATCGAGAATTATTCATCTTTATCGATTGTATTAGAATAATAGAATATTCGGCATTATTTTACATATATATATATATATATATATATATATATATATATATATATATATATATATATATATATATATATATATATATATATATAACATATATATACATATATATATATATATATATATATATATATATATATATATATATATATATATATATATATATATATATATATATATACATATATATATATATATATATATATATATATATATATATATATATATATATATATATATATATAATTTTTATATATATATATATATATATATATATATATATATCTATATCTATATATATATATATATATATATATATATATATATATATATATATATATATATGTGTGTGTGTGTGTGTGTGTGTGGGTGTGTGCGTGTGGATGTGCGTGTGCGTCTCTCTCTCTCTCTCTCTCTCTCTCTCTCTCTCTCTCTCTCTCTCTATATATATATATATATATATATATATATATATATATATATATATATATATATATATATATCTTTTATGGAATTTTTAGACTATCAGGAAGCATTTGATTTTGTACCAAACATGTGTCATACGATCGTACATAGTAACGACATTTCCTTTTTTTCATAGAGATATATATTATCCTTTGTATCTTCGCTCTCCCCTCGCACTGACAAGGACCTGAATAACCATGTCTGTTTTTCTTACCGTTAACTGTTAACAGAAATGATTATCGGTTGAACATGAAATTGCCTGTTATGTTTTATGTCCTTCTTGCCCGGACTTGATGTATATATAAACTCATGTTCCGTAATAAAGTTACTCAGTTGCTTCCATCCTTCCTTCTTAGTCACAGCCTCTCTTGGCCTGTCACATTGGTGACCCTTGAAGTCGACTCGCTCCTCCCACCTTCCACGCCCCAGGGTCATTGGTACTATTGCGGACTCCACGGAAGTTGGCGCCGCCCAATGGAAATTCCGTCGTTTCCCAGCGGAGAGGCGGTTGCTTGGTTTCAGCGCCCAGAAGTCCAGTTCCGCATCAAGGGCGTGACTCGCTCAACCACCAAAGCAGATTATGTTCTCGCGGTGATACACGATGACACCTTCCTGGAAATATACGTCTGTCTTTGTGAACAAGGAGACACCCAAATAGCGTATGACGCCCTCAAAGCATACTTTCTGCAGCAGTACTCGCTGTCGCCAGCCGCCCGCTCTCTCAACAACTGTTGGGGGACCAAAGGGCCTCCTTTGCCCTTATGGAATTGACCAATATCCCTCGCCTGTAACATGCCACAGATGGCTCTTCTCATGAGGTGAACCTACTTCGTGCCCTTTGATTACACCGTTTACCCGAATCTGTACACGCTTCCATACCCGAAGTCGATAGTTTACCCATAAAAGACTTAATGACCAAAGCTTACGCCCTTATTGACAGCCACTTCACGACCTTCAAGACCTCCAACAATGCCTCCACTCCTGATGAAGAGGATGCCTATTCAACGTCATCCGAAACTGACGTGAGTGCCATAGGACATGAAAGCCTACCCCGTGACGTATCTGAGCGGCGACATAGCCACCCATCACCCACCACTCGCTCGTGCCCCAACCAACGACTTCTACAGCCACTTACTGTCACCCATTGCCCGTAGTTTTGCCACTACCACTACAGATTCGAGGCAGCTCCAAAGAAATGTGCCAAGGATTGTCAGTGGCCAAAAAACATGTAAGTAGGCCATCGCTCGTGGTGGTGGCCTCCAGTGTTTCTAATCATTTCTTTTTACATGATGTAGGAGCGGGTGTGCGATTTTTGGTAGACAGTGGTGCTGGTTGTTCTCTTTTTCCAAGGGAACTCTTCAGGACACAGCGCAGTCTATCTACGTCTGCCGACGTCCACCTGGTAGCGGCCAACGGATCTGCGATACCCACCTGTGGTGACGAGAACCTTACATTATCGTTTTGAAACGGTAAATTTAATTGGAAGTTTCTCGTTGCTGACGTCACATACCCAATCCTCGGTGCGGATTTTCTCTCTCATTTCCACCTTCTGCTGGATGTCGCCCACCGATGATTGGTCATCGCAGACTCGTACTTGTCGACACCTCTTCAACCCGCCCTCTCTAACCTCGCTATCCACATCAATGCACCCACGGATGCCTACCCCCACCTCTTCACGTCGTACCGGAATTTTTCCGTCCAGAACTTCACCAAACGCCCATGGCTCCTACCAAGCACGGTATTTATCACCTTATCAAGACGACGAGAC
>NC_090740.1:92123261-92128261 GCF_036898095.1 Palaemon carinicauda
GGATGGTTGTGTCCGGGAAGATCTGGATGAAAAAGATTGTCTGAATTATGAAAATCTTATGCAATATGCATAACGAGTTAATTGAACAATGGTGACAAATTAATATATACATTAGGAATAGGAAATTTAATAGACTGTAATTTTTTGTGTAACAAATTAAGATGAACATAAACAGCTGAAGAACAGGTAGGAGATCAATAATCGAAATAAGGTACAATGGAAAAATAATTAAAACTCCTCTTCAGAACAGATTGATAAATGGAAATCTTGGAAGACTTTCTCAATAAGCCAGTATCTTCTTTCTTTTTTGTGCAATTGAAGATGACACATAACTAACATGCTTCTCAAAAGAAAATTTGCTGGCATGAATAACAACTAAAGAAGTTATGAGAGTTAAAGAAACATTATCAATGTTGAAATTCAAATGGTGAGGAGCATCTGACCTACTTACAATCATACTTTGAGTTTTGTTAGGATTCAACTTCATGCCCGATAATTTGCACCATGCACTAATTCTAGCCAGATCTCTATCAAGAGACTTAGCGGCCGTAGATCTATATTCAGGAGATGGAATTGATGCAAAAATAGTACCATCATCTGCATATGCAACGGCCTTGGATTCTAGGCCAAACCACATGTCCTGTGTATATAGTTTGGAAAGTAAAGGGCAAAGAAGACTACCCTGAGGAACACCGGATATCACGCCCCTAAACTCACTGTATGGCCCATCAAATAAAACATTTTGCAATCTATTACTTAGAAATTCGATAGTAATGCAAAGAAAAGAACTACAGTATCACATGTGTATCTTACACGCTCATATACTGTAACGGTATTTCTGTTTTTTTTTTTATATGATGGCTATCGCTGTCCCCACACACTGATAACCTGTTTAAGCCTGTATGTTCTTGAATCATACTCTTTGAAGTTTTTTTAATTGTTTTTCCTTGCAATGGGTTGCATAAAAGATCATCCTCTTTCAAATGAATTTAGTTGCATTTATCAAGCTTCTCAGATAGTATCTAACTGGCTCATCCGCATAATTGCTCATGCATCCGCACAAAGGTGACCCTCGGAGTGTCACACTCCCTCCCTCCATCCCCTTCACATCTGTGTCTTACTGTTGAATGATGACACCCTTAGACACTATTATTAATGCCACAACCCTGAAACTACCGTTCTACACCAGCTGAGAAGTGTCCGCCTGATTCCAGCGAACTGATGTCCAAATTCGCAGATTACGTTCTCTTGGCAATCCTCGAGGACACTTTCCCGGAAATCTCTGATTGGCTGTGTACGAGCAAGAAAATACACAAATAATGTACAATGCCCTCAAATCTTACCTCCCGGAGCAGTTCTTACAATCATCAGCTGCCGCACAGCGAATCTTTATCAGCCCTATAAACAAATGTTGAGGAACCAAGTGCTTGGCTCACTAAAGTAAAAATTACCAGTATTGCTCTTGTGCAACCTGCCTTAAGATGTTATCCATGTAAAGTGATCTACTTCAGGCCTTTGAGGTATGGTGCCTACTTGAACCTGTAAGCACTGACATCCCCAATGTTAATATTCTACTCATGAAGGACTTGATGACCAAAGTCGACGCCATTATGGATGAGTAATTCAACGCCTTCAAGTCTTCCAACAACGCATCCATTCCTGTCGAAGTGGACAACTATTCATCATTGAACAAAGCTGACGTAAATGCGGTAGGACACAGACAACCACACCGTGATGTTCCAGAGCGTTGACAAAACTGTCAATCACCTACCACTCACTCATGCCCCAACCAACGACCTCTACAGCTACTTACTGATACCAATGGGCCACAATTTTGCTATTACCTCTCCAGATTCGGGGCTGCTGTGAAGGAATGTGTGAATGGTTGTCAGTGACCAAAACACTTGTAAGCAGACCATCACTTACAGTGGAGTCCTCGCCTGTTACTAATCTTTTCTTTCAACATGATGCGATTTTTGTTAGACAAGGTTGCTTTGCCATTCTCTTCTGCCAAGGCCGATTTCCATGACACAAGGTATTCAGTGTAAGTTTGCCAATGGATATAAAATATCCACACACGGTTATGAAACACTCACGTTATGGTTTGTAACAACCAAATATACTTGGAAAATTCTAGTGGCTGATGTATTGCCAAAACTCAGTGCAAACTTCATTTCACATTTCCAACTCCTGGTTGATGTCACTCACCTTTGGTTATTCAACCCGGTTTCATATTTCTTGACACCTTTCCCATCTGTCCTCTCCAACCTCACTCTTTCCATTAGCACACCCAAAGGTGTCTACACCCAGTTTTTCAGGTCGTAACTTGAAGTTTTCTGTACATAACTATGTCAAACTCCCATGTCTCCCCAATACATGGTATTTATCACCATATCAAGGGTGCCCCAGTGTTCGCCTGATTCAGATGTCTGACACAAGATTGTTTGGCACCGCTAAACAAATGTTCATCAAACTGAGAGAAATGGGCCTTTACCAAAAGGCCTCAAGCCTATGGCCGTCCCACTTACATATCTTCCTAAAGAAAAATGGCTTTCTGCGTGTGTGTGTGTGTGTGTGTGTGTGTGCGGATTAGAGGCACCTGAACATGAACTGGATCACTAACCCCTCCCAAACATTCAGAGAAGCAAAGATTTTCTCCATGTTCGACACTCTGGAGGGATATAGTTGCTAATGTGCCCAGCAGACCTCCCCAAGACCGCCATCACTTTCTCTTTCGTTTCACACACATTTGATTACTTACTTGTTGGCCTTTGTAATGCTGGAGTAACTTTTCAATGTTTCATGGATGGCATCTTTCGTGTCCTCCCCCTCTTTGTATGTTACATGGACAACATACATGTTTTCTCTTCCTCTAAAGAGGAACACTTCCCTCTCCTAGCCATTGTGCTCAAGAAGAGGCCTTGTAGTCTGGTATGAGAAGTGTAGCTTTGGCGCCAATGAAGTATCGTTCTTAGGTGACCGCATCAATCCTGAAGAAATCCACTACATTCTTAGAATGTAGCAGCCATTCAGAACTTCCCAACTTCCTTGACTATCAAAGCAATGCCAGAATTCTTCATCATGATCAAGTATTATCACTGTTTCCTGCCACCAATTGCCGCCACTCTTGCTCCAAATGACCTGGAGTGGGGTCCCCTTCAAAAAACGGCCTTCTGCAATGCAGAGAATGCCCTATCAACCGTATCTGCTATCACTTTTCCCATGCTACAGTAACCTTCCATTCTCTCTACTAATGTCAGTGACATCGCTCTTGTGGGAGTATACAAGCATGTGGTCATTGGCTCTCCCCACTTGTTGGGCTTCTTCAGTAGGAAACTCTCCAAGAGGGAATCCGTTTACTCTATCTTTGACTTGCGGGTGGTGCACTTGGCTGTCCGTCACTTTCGCCACCTCTTGGAAGGTAAGCCCTTCGGCATTCGCACAGATCACATGCATTTAGTGCACTCCTTCACTCGACAGTCCAATGACTGGTCCGCCCATTAACGCCAACACCTCTCCGCCGGAGATGAATATCATTATACCTTTCAGAGCGTTCCTAGGAAATGAAATCCCGATGGCCTGTGAAGAGTCACATTGACAGTCATTCACCTTAGATTACATTATAAGGCCTCTTTAGAAGCTCAATGAAACGATCTAGAGTATCAATCACATAGGGCACCCTGCACTTCTGTACATTGGAAGGACATCCCTCATGATGTCTCCGTCACCCTCATTTGTGATTCAAGTACTGTTATACCTTGACCATGGATACCTTCTCCCATGTGCCAACAGAAGTTTGATTTCATTCCTTGCCTTTTACATCTCTCGTACCGCTCTACTACACAGCTGCTGTAGACAAATTTCATTCTGCAAGGCATTGCTAAGAACTGGGTCCACGCCTGTACTTCATGCCAAACCTAAAAAGTACATTGATACACGGATTCTGGAGTGGGCACCTTTCCTCAACCTGAGCAGTGCTTTGCCCACATTCACATCGAGGTTTTAGGTAACCTACCACATGGCAAAGACCTCGTTACCTGTTTACCATCATCAACCCCTCCATTCGCTGGCCTGGAACCATTCTCAGTGAAACTGTAACATCCGCCTTGTGTATATTTACCTTATTCTCAGGTTGGATAGCGAGATTTGGTATCCCTGGGCATATATCTTCTGAGAGGGGTACCATTTCCCCATCTTAATTGTGGACATCATTAGCAAATCTCCTTGGAATTAAACTACATAAGACAACTGCATACAAACGTACGTCTAACAAAATGTTTGAAAGTTTTCACCATACCCTTGAAGCTGCCTTGATGTCTCTGTGCAAGGACTCCAACTGGTTTACTAAGCTTCCCTTGGTCCTTTTAAGGACCACTCCAAAGGACACACTGGATGTCTCGCAGCTGAAATTTTCTCCGTCATTAACCTCCTCCGACAATCTCTAGCCCCTACGTCAAGTTTTGGGAAAATTTATTCCATGCCGCTGACTCACAAACTCCCAATAAAGCAACACATACCTACATATGTGTACATGTTATCTCACGTGTTTTTGCTCAACGACCCCAGGAAGCCAGTTTTAACACCACTTACACTAGCCTTTTCCTCGTGATCCGTCGAACAACGAAGGACTTCTTTCTAAACGTTTATGGCAAAGTAGACTGGGTCTCCATTGATTGCCTAAAAGCTGTATATCTCCTGCAAGATGATCCGCTGACAGTGCATCTATCCAGAGCCGGTGCCCTATGTCACATGTATGTCTTTTTTTTGGGGGGGGGGGGTTGCCATTTATTGCATGTGCATCACACACACTTGTACATTGTAACAGTATTTTTGTGTTATTTATATTATCGTTATCACTCTACCCTCGCACTGATAACCTGTTTAAGCTTGTATTTTCTTGCATCATTCTGTTTTAATCTTTTTTGCCATTCCTTCTTGGATTGGGTTGTATATAAACTCATGCTCCATCGAAATATAGTTAGTTGTCTCCACTCTGCTTT
>NC_090740.1:92133261-92135761 GCF_036898095.1 Palaemon carinicauda
AGTTATTTTCTATGTGTCATTTTAGCACCTTTTGTATTTTAATGCTCAACCAACAGTTCACGATACTGGTTTCTTACCTTGAGGTGGATGTGAATATCCAGTCGCAGGTAAATGTCGCGTTGGTTTTATTATTATTATTATTATTATTATTATTATTATTATTATTATTATTATTATTATTTGTTGCTAAGCTACAACACTAGTGGGAAAAGCAGAATGCTATAAGCCCAAGGTCTCCAACAGGGAAAATAGGCTAGTGAGGAAAGGAAATAAGTAAAAACTGCGAGAGGTGTTTAAGAACAATAACAACATTAAAATACATCTTTCATACATAAACTATGAAAACTTGAAAATAGCAAGAGGATAAAAAAATCAAAATAACAGGAGGAGAAACGAGATAGAATAGTGTGCCCGAGTGTACCTTCGAGCTAGAAATCTCTTATTCAAGACAGTGGAAGATTCTGGTACAGAGGCTATTGCACTACCCAAGACTAGAGAACAAGGGTTTGGTTTTGGAGTGTCCTTCTCCTGGAAGAGATGTTTACCATAGCTAAAAAGTCTCTTCTACCCTCACCAAGAAGAAAGTAACCTCTGAACAATTACAGAGCCGAAGTTAACATCTTGAGAGAAAAATTGTTTGGTAATTTTAGTGTTGTCAAGTGTATGATGAAAGAGGAGAATGCGTTAAGAATAAGCCAAACTATTCTCTTTATGTGGCGGTAAAGATGAATTGAGCAGTAACTAGTGACAGTGATCCATTGTAGTACTGTCTGACCAGCCAAAAGTCCCAACAACTCTCTAGCGGTGGTATATCAACGGGTGGCTGATACGTACGCCAACCGACTACCTACTGATCCTTTCTTTATTCTCATGAGAGATCAAGCCATTGGTTGATTTATTAATTCATACATTTAATTCCTCTCAAATGCATCAGATACAAAGTCTCTACTACATATCTGAGCATTTTTTCACATTAATAAAGTCTTCCCGTTTGCCCAGATGAATCCGTGTTTAACTTGTAATGATGTCCTCAAGGAATTTATGAAATGTGAGATCATCACTTTTCCCGTACGTGAAAAAGTTCCCAAGACTGCACAATTACTGGACATTTTGCTATATATATATATATATATATATATATATATATATATATATATATATATATATATATATATATATATATATATATATATATATATATATATATATAAATTTGTATATATTGTGTTTATAGATATATGTATATATATAATATGTATGTATATATATATATATATATATATATATATATATATATATATATATATGTATATATATATATATATATATATATATATATATTTATATATATATATATATATAAATATATATATATATATATATATATATATATATATATATATATATATATATATATAGATATATAATAAATAATATATGTATACATAAAAATAAATATATAGATATATATATGTATATATATTTCATATATATATATATATATTTATATATATATATATATATATATATATATATATATATATATATATATATATATGGATATATATATATATATATATATATATATATATATATATATGGATATATATTTATATATATATATATATATATATATATATTATGTATATATATGTATATATATATATATATATATATATATATATATATATATATATATATATATATATATATATATATATATGTATATATTAGATTTGATAGGTAAGGTGGCGGTTCACATATTTGCTTGTAAACAACTGCCCAGTAATGGGTGACTTACCTTTGGCTTCTTAAGTCACTGAATGTGGACAATAGACCGTGGCTGCACCTATAGGCCTTGCCCTTGTATGGGTCTGTACTTGCCCAAACGATTAAAATTTGGCGGCCAGGATGAGAAGACCGTAATTTATAGACCTTGATTCATGACATTATCCCTAAACTCAGGACTTTCATGCATTCAGCCATAGATATATAATGATTTCATATCAACTAATGGTCGTAAATAAAGACATAAGGCGATTAAAAAAAAAAAAGCCTATATGTGAGTCAATACAAAAAGAGAATAAACATTATCCATTTGTCCATTGAAGGGAATAAAACTTCGCATTGACCCTACTCCAAATATTTGTAATCGAAATGGATTTGACACTAATGTTTGTGAGTATCATAAATTTACGTTCATCTATTGAAATAAACTGCTTATCACAGAGGAGACTATGAAACTGTTCCTACCTTTTTTGTACCAATTTGCCCTTAAAGGTATGACAAATAGAGGAAAGCGCTAGGGCAAAATCTCGTTTTTACGATCCTTCCTGCAACTTAGTTATTATATATATATATATATATATATATATATATATATATATATATATATATACATATATATATATATATATATATATATATATATATGTATATATATATATATATATATATATATATATATATATATATATATATATATATAACATCATCATCA
>NC_090740.1:92140761-92153261 GCF_036898095.1 Palaemon carinicauda
TTATCTTCAGTGAAAATGAGCTTCATCTTTGCCAGAACAGTAGAGAAAAGCACTAACGAGAAGCTGATTAGAATTTGCAATAGGGCATTTCTTGGAGCTTCTGCACTTCAATGAATTTATTTCCTTCGTCACAGTGGCAATATTTTTCACATCGTGAAAATATTTGAATACGATATACTTCCTTGGAAAGGGTTAATACAAAGGCATTCCTTTCACCTTTACTTGTCAATGGTTGTGTCCTTTAGTATAGCTTTTATTATCATTTACCCATACATCTCAACAGATCCTGAGAGAGATATGTACTTAATTTTTTTTTTTATTTATTTGCAGGATTTATGTACTTTCCTTTGATTAGAAGGAAAATGATTGGATTCATGTATTTTATATATAGGACTCAGACTTTAACATTAAAAAAAAAAAATCCCTTGAATATTAAAGTTTTGGTAAGAAGATATACTTCCGAGTCATCCTCACAAACTTCATCGAAGAATGCAACAGAATACGAAGAATTTCTTTCCACGAAAATAAAAAAAGGAGAGGGACACTGTTTTTAGAAATGAGTATTGTACAAACAGTATTCAGCAACATGCAAACTCTGAATATCTTCAACTAGATATTGATAGTTTATGCCACTTATGCTTTTTATTTCTCCCGACACAATTCGAACTTAAGTAACCCCCAGTTTGAATTCTCATAGATAAATTCGGCAATAATTGAAAATTTCGAACTCAAAGACAAAGCCAAACACATGGACACACACACACACACACACACATATATATATATATATATATATATATATATATATATATATATATATATGTGTATGTGTGTGTGTGTATATATATATATATATATATATATATATATATATATATATATATATATATATATATATATATATATATATATAAATAAACAGATAGTTATAAGAATATATAAACAGTTACCCCCTATAAAATATAGTATTTAGCTTCATATATATATATATATATATATATATATATATATATATATATATATATATATATATATAATATATATATATATATATATATATATATATATATATATATATATATATATATATATATATATATATGCGGGTATGTGTGTGCGTATGTGTGTGTTAAATGTGTGGGTCTGTGAGGTGATACGTGTGTCTGTAGGTAAATATCTTTATTTGAGTTTTACTAGTAATAAATTAGATTATTATGATACAAATTTGAATTTCGACTACATTTCATTTAATTTTCCTCAAATAAAATACTATTCATAGATTTATATTTTCATAGGGTGATATGATGAACACTCCTCTCATATATATTCCAAAGGCAGTACTGGGTTAGAAAAAAAAATTGTTCTAAAAAACAAGATTTTTCTAGAAGAAGTATGTTTCCTTATTCATTTAATTGTAAAATTAAATGAACATTGAGGATTGATGTATTCAAAATGAGTTATAGGTAGAACAAGTATCGTTAGAATTTTAATGACATATTACATATACTTCATCATTCCATAACTACATATGATGCAATACTTATTAATGTTTTATTCTGCATGATTATTTGTCCAAAAATGAAGCTGGTTATTCGTCTACTCCAGAAAGTTTTCGGTTTTTGAACTCCTTAGATTTAACTCCATTATTTAATTGCCGTAATTCCCAAAAACTTATCTAGTTTTTTACAATCCTATAGTTATTATTAGCTGAGAGTTTAAATTTTGTCATATCATTTGCCATGTTAATTAATTATCTAGCAAATTAAAACTCTTGCGATGAAAAATTATTTAGAAACGTATAAGAGATTTTACGGCATATGTCAATACTAACGTTCTTAGCCATGAACACAAGGAATGAGACGGCAAAGCTCAAAGAAGAGGGAATTAAAGAAATTTGATGATTGAATGATAAGTAGCTTATGGTCTAAAGACTTAGATAGCATATTACCTTGAACCTTCAGGACTTGGGAAGTGTTTTACAGTGAAATATCCTTACGAATTAACAGTCAATCTAACATTTGTGAAATACTGATTAATTTTTGGAAGCATAATACTGTACCAACCGTGTGTCGCACGTTCGTACATAGTTCACTTTGTGCTTGTATCTTTGCGGTTGCCCCGAATCTGAAGTGATAGTAGCAAAACTGCAGCGAATGGGAGGGAGTAAGTGGCTGTAGAAGTCGTTGGTTGGGCGCGAGTGAGTAGCGGGTGGTGGGTGGCTTTGTCGCCGCTTCGGCACATCACAGGGTAGACGTGTATGTCCTTCGGCCTTCACATCAGGTTCGGGTGACGTTGAATAGGCGTCCTCTTCGTCAGGGGTGGAGGCGTTGATGGAGGTCTTGGAGTGGCTGTCCATAAGGGCATCGGCTTTGGTCATCAAGTCCTTTATGGGTAAACTATCGACATCGTGTATGGCAGCGCGTATAGGTCCGGGTAAACGGCGTATCCAAAGGGCACGAAGTAGGTTCACCTCACGAGGAGAGCCGTCTGCGGCAGGCTGCAGGCGAGTGATACTGGTCATTTCCCTGAGGGCGAGCGAAGCCCTTTGGTCCCCCAACGGTTGTTGCGAGAGCTGAAAAAGCTTTGCTATACGGGCGGCTTGCGACGGTGAGTACTACTGCAGAAGGTATGTTTTGAGGGCGTCATACGCTATTGGGGTGTCTCCTTGTTCACAAAGCCAGTCTGATATTTCCGTGAAGGTGTCCTCGGGTATCGCCGCGAGAACATAATCTGCTTTGGTGGTTGAGCGAGTCACGCCCTTGATGCGAAACTGGACTTCTGCGCGCTGAAACCAAGCAAACGCCTCTCCACTGGCAAATGATGAAAGTTTCATTGGGGGAGTCGCAGCAATAACTTCCGTAAAGTTGTCCATGGTACCAACGATGGAGGGGCGAGGGGGGGGGGGGGGTGGAAGGCGGGAGGAGCGAGTTGACTTCCGGGGTCACCAATGTGATGGCCGAGAGAAGGTTGTGACTCAAAGGCAAGTTGAAAACAACTGAGTGACTTTATTATAGAACACTCTCCTTTATATACAAAAGTTCAAGGCAACAAGAATTTTCATGTTAAAAAAACAGACAATGTTACAGAGCAGAAACAAGACATGTTTTTTCAGGTTCTTTTTAGTGCGAGGGGGAGCGAATATACAAGCACAAAGTGAACTATGTACGAACGTGCGACACACGGTTGGTACAATACAATCATTATTATAGGAAACATAAAAGAATACTCAAAATGTTGATATACATGAATATTTACCAATGAATTTTCATAGTGGTCAATTACAATATTAATTACAGTACTCTCTCTCTCTCTCTCTCTCTCTCTCTCTCTCTCTCTCTCTCTCTCTCTCTCTCTCTCAAATTCGGTATAGCTACTTTATGGTATTTTTCATAAATGTTTTTCAACTTCGAGCCATAAATGAAACTGCTTTTTCTATTAGTAAATCGAAGAAGACTAATTTTGGAACGATGTAATCTAGAAGTTTAGAGAATTAATTGTTTAGATAAGACACTCAATTATATATATATTTATATATATATATATATATATATATATATATATATATATATATATATATATATATATATATATATATATATATTTATATATATATATATATATATATATATATATATATATATACTGTATATATATATATATATATATATATATATATATATATATATATATATATATATATATATATATATATATATATATATATATACATATATATATATATATATATATATATATATAATATATATACTGTATATATATATATATATATATATATATATATATATATATATATATATATATATATATATATATATATATATATATATATATATATATATATATACGGGTGTGTATGTGTGTGTTTGTGTGTGTATGTATTTTATGTGTATATGTGTATGTATCAAATGTGTGTATTGTGTATTTGTAGTAGCAACTTAAGAGGTCAAATGATATCACAGAATGAAAAATGGTAACTCAATTTGTAATGTTTGTAACCATTCGCTGAGGGTGGAAAAGGCCCCTCCTATTTTCTGTTTTATCATGGTGACACTTGACACATAATACACATGTGTATATGTGTATGTAATATATGTGTATATATGTATGTATCATGTGTGTGTTTTGTGTATTTGTAGTAGATAGTCAAGAAATCAGGTATCACAGAATGAAATATGGCAACTCGATTTGTAATGTTTATCTGAATTCGCTGAGGTTGGATAAGGCTTCTCCCATTTTCGGCCCTGATTGGTGGAGGACTTTTGATTCTGATTGTACATTGACCTGTTTTTATCCTTGTGGTGCCTTTCTTTAGTTGGCTGAATTTCGGATTTTTTTAGTTTTTTTAAATTCTTGGGCTATCTCTTCTTCTAGTTCTGTAATATTTCTTGGATGAATATCATCTGGACAAGGTACCTTAGATTTACAGGGTCCTTTCTTTTCTTTTTGATATCTTCCATTGCACAGATGATACTTTTTAGTGGTTATTGCCCATCCTATTTGATGTCTGGTCCGGGGAGGGTTGTTGATTCTTATCTAATGAATACGTATGTGAAATATGTATTCATTCGTTCAACTTTATCCATATCATTTATCAATATTACCCTCTGAGTCACATAATGGGATAAAGATGTGTTTAATTGGTTTTCTGCGGTTTACTTATGTAAAAAATTTGCTTTATTGCTGAAGCCTCTCTTATTATTACATTGTCCTTAGAGTTTCTAACTAGTTTATATTTATTTCCGCTTAAGTTCAAGATTTGAGACTTCTGGATTCATTGATTTATAACTCCAGTCTTTGCTTCTTATTGCATTGGCTATTTTTCTGTTCAACCTTTTGGGAAACAAAATGAAAAATTAAGTACTTTCGGTAAAAAGCATTTTTGTTAACGAAATAGCAGTTGGAGAGTATGAAAGAGAGAGAGAGAGAGAGAGAGAGAGAGAGAGAGAGAGAGAGAGAGAGAGAGAGAGAGAGAGAGAGAGAGAGAGAGAGGGGAATCTTTATGTACTTTTCGGTAGTAAAGAATAGTTTTCATTAACGAAAGAGGAGTGGAAGGTAAGAAGGATATTAAAAGAAAATATTTCTTTATTTAACCTAAAAGATTTTACGAGAGAGAGAGAGAGAGAGAGAGAGAGAGAGAGAGAGAGAGAGAGAGAGAGAGAGAGAGAGAGAGAGAAGTAATTTACCACAAAAAGTATATGGAAGATGACCCTTGAAAAAAATATGTGAACTTTTCACAGAATATCGCAATAAAATAAATATCAAACGGGATTTTCCAATCATGGAAAAGCGTCTGAAATATCACAACTCTGACAGTCGATTCCCAGAGAGGAGAGATGGCACGCTTATAACTTTAGGAAACAAAGAAAAAAGATCCGATACATTAAACTGAGAATTATTATTTTTGTTTTTAATCAAACTTTTATGTTTCAACAGTATTACCATTACGGCATATTGATTTTATAATGTATATTGATGAAATTCAAAATAAACACGTTCATGGATTGCTTTTGGAGTATTTAGGTTGAGATGTTTCACCGTGTTATAATAACCAGCTGAGGAAAACTCCAAACTGGAAAGCACCATGAGGCCCCGGTGAAGTTCATGGCTACTGGAGCAAAAACTTTAGAACCTTATATAAAGGAATGGCAAAAATATTCCAGTACCTAATTCGACACAACCAAACATCTGAATGCTGACAACTGGAAAGACTTGTCTAATTCAAAAGAAAAAAAAATAAGTAGCATAACAAGCAACGACAAACCAACTATCTGCTTACCAATAATATGGAAGCAAGCAATATAAACGGAAAGCTGTACATTACCTGAAGGAAACAAACATCATTCCCAGTTAGTAAAAAAAGAAAAATAAGAAAATGTAGAGGTACAATAGACCAGTTTCAAAATGGTAATGCAGAATAGCAAGAAAAAACAGAACAGCCTGATTATGGCATTTATAGACTTACAGGATAGCCTTTGACATGATACTAAACTCATGGATGATAGAACAATTATAGATATACGGCACAGAGGATAACATTATCAACTTCCTTAAGAATACAATGAAAAACTAGAAAACTGTATTTATAAGTTCAGAGAAAAGGCTTGCAGAGGTTAACAGCAAGTGAAGAATGTTCCAAGGGTACTCACTATATAAGCTACTGTTTGTAGTGGTTAGCATTCTCACAACAATAGTGCTGCAAAAGACAGAGAGGGTGCCAGCTGAAGAAAGAAGGCTACAGAGTAAACCACCTGATGTCCATCGATGATATTAAGCTATTCGTCGAATATATCAAGGAAATAAGCATAATAACCCTGATTGTAGAAACTGTACCAGGAGACATCAAGATGTAGTTTGAAATAGAAAAGTGTGCCCTGTAAATGTAACAAAGACTGAGGGATAACACGATAAGTAGGAATTGTCTTCAAATATATAGACAAAATAGGCTACAAATATCATAGAAACATAGAAGGAGAGACAATGAAACACCAACAGATGAAGGAAAACATCAGAAGAGAGTACATGGTAAGAACAGAAGATATTATGAAATCCAAACCTAACACAAATATCTTATTACACTACTCACCCAAAGTAAGATAAGATTTAAACATTTTGTGAGTTAGAATTCGAAGCAATATATAAAATAAACAGAAACCAGATTTAGTATGATATGCTAGTAAGATTAATGAATAATATCTATATACCTTACTCTTCCCACAACGCAAGAATTAAAGAAAAAGCATAACAAGCTTTATAAAATACTGTAAAAGAAGCTGGTTATTTAGCTATGAAATAAACATTTTAACCGATATTGACACCAAAATGGAGATAGATCATCACAAGATTCTGGGAAAACAATATTAGCATCATAATAGACTTATATTTATATCCCCTTCCAAATTGTATTTCTACAGAATGTTATTAGTTTATATATGGTATCTTTCTAATATCATACTACTTGTGGAATGATCTTCCACTTTGAGACACTTCGCATCACCCAACTGACAAGTTTCTTCTAACGTTTATCAATATAAATTATGTCTCAAAACAGTTATTCATCTTCATAATAGTTATAAAAATCGTTCAAAATCATATGCTAATGTGATATTCTTTCCTAGCATTTTTTACCTGAAGAAATTTTCTCATTTTATTAGTGACCCGATTTTACTAATATAATTATTTATACACTTAATCTATATTTGACAGCTTTAACATATTCAAAGCTAGATTACTAATAATTCCATTTATGTTTGTAAAACAAGAATGAAGATCAGAAATAAGAATATCGCAGTGAAGCATCAAGTAGGTGGACGAAGAATTTGAGTATCTGGAGAGTTTTACTATTTCATAGCAACTGACGTTATCAATTATCATCAAATTTCACAGTATTCACTAAGGATAATAATGTTTTCTACGAATAGTTTCATTCATATTATCTCTTATAATTCTCCTTCATTATTTTTTCTATACATACATATAGATTTATAGACGCACATAAAAAATTAATTTACTCTCTTTGGTTCGATACTTTTACCAAAAGGCTTTTGTTTATCAAATAATTTCTCTAGAAATCAGATTTATATTAAAAGACGTTGGATAATTGAAACGTTCTTTTCTGCTGAAAAGCAAAATATTTTTGTTTCATCAAAACATTTATCTGTAATAACATAAAGTTGATGATATATCTTTTTTGATAAATTTAATGGTATACTACCCATACCCAACTTTCACTTTTATAGCCAAGGCCTATTTACCACCATGCAATTGTTTATAAATCAGGTCCAACAAAGAGTGAGTAATGTTGATGAAATATATGGCAGTGACTTATGCGGTTCACAGAAAGTAAATACTTGGCAAGACTGAAGTGGTATCATACATCATTTCAGAAGGCAATGTTTTGCCGCATACGAATCATCATCTTTAGTTTCGAAGACTCGCTGAATATTTTAATTTTTATATTTTTATCCTCCCGGGTAGAGTCATGTCGGCAAATTTTGTAATCTGATGTGTTCTTATTTTTTTACCTCTCATACGTCTTCAATTCTTTTAGTTTCTAATTCCTGCAGATCTTCCCCCTGAGCTTATAATGGTAGTGGCGTGCACCAAACATAATTAGGAATTTTGTTAAAGAATAACTAACCTATATTTCATCACCATCCTTATATGTATATATATATATATATATATATATATATATATATATATATATATATATATATATATATATACATATATATATAGATAGATAGATAGATAGATAGATATATATATATATATATGTAAATATATATATATATATATATATATATATATATATATATATATATATATATATATATATATATATATATATATATATCTATATATATATATATATATATATATATACATATATATATATATATATATATATATATATATATATATACATATATATATACATATATATATATATATATATATATATATATATATATATATATGTATATATATGTATGTGTGTGTGTGTGTATGTATATATTAAACGCTTCACTTGCTGTCTCATTTTCATTTCTTCTCACGACTCATTTCCTATTCTTGATAGGAATTAGAATAATTTGGGGCTGTCTATTAGCTTTGAATAATCTTAACTTGGCCACCAGTAATCTTTAAAAATGTTTGTTTTTTATATTCCTTTTGAATACAAAGTTCAATTTCCTGATATTTCAAACAACTACGAACCCTCTTTATTCCTCACTCCTTTTCTTGATTCCCCTACCTGATAATTAGGTTGGTTAGGTGAGATGATGAATGACTATTTATATTTTGACTAAGTTTCAGTTACCGTTACTATTTTTTGCACTTCTTATGATGGCTCTGTTACTCGAATACTGTTTACGCTGATAGACACTGCTTTCAGATTAAATCCTTATGATATTGAGTAATCAATCAAATAGGTATATTAATGGAAAATACATTGTCTAGGTGAAATCAGGAAAAAAAATACATGATATATAAAAGTGAACTTCCATAATTATCTGGACGATTCTCAAAACAGGTATTTTGTGTATATATTGGAGTCGCTGTATTTAGTAATAAGAGTAGTCTTGAAGATCACTATGTATAGTCATGGACCAGGGGGAAGATTTAAAAGATATGAACAGAGAGTGCAAGGTTCGATGGAGTCTCTCTTCTTCTTCTTCTTATTATTATTATTATTATTATTATTATTATTATTATTATTGTTGTTCTTCTTCTTGTTTACGTTCATTGTGTTATTTTTGTTTTGAAACGCATAAATTTACTTCGTAATAACTGGAGGTATTATTACAATCAAATACAAAGGCCAAGTTATATTTTACTATCTGTTATTAAATCTAATAAAAATGCTTGATTAAAAAGGTATAAGTTCCAAAGAAAGAGAACTTACCTTATTGCCTTATTCTATGTTTGGGTTCTCCCAGGTCCCTCAGTGTGAGGCACCTCGTTTATCCACCAGAGTTGCTTATTCATCCTCCGTTGTATTTCGCATCTTCCAGTCTTGGATGGTCTGGGATGCATCTTAGTTGTTTATAGAGCTTGTTCTTAAACAAAACTACACTCACTCCTAATATGTTTCTCAGATGAGCCGGCAGCGCATTAAATACTCGCTGCATTATCGATGCTGGTGCTAATTGGATTAATGTCCTGTGTGCCTTCCTTAGTTTTCCTGCTGTAGTTTTGGGCACTATCTATCTACCTCGGCTTGCTCTTTCTGATATTTTTAGCTCAATGATTTTTCAGTAATTCCTTCGATTTTTTTTCATGCTTGTATTATCATGTAGCGTTATCTTTTCTTTTCTAGACTGAATTATTTTAAAAATTGCTGTCTTTCCCAATAGTCAAGGTCCTTAACTTCTTCTATTCTAGCTGTAAAGGACCTTTGTACACTCTCTATTTGTGCAATATACTTTTGGTAGTGTGGGTACCATATCACATTGCAGTAATCGAGTATACTACGTACATAAGTTTTGTACAGCATAATCATGTGCTCAGCTTCTCTGGTTTTAAAGTGTCTGAATAACATTCCCATTATTACTTTACATTTAGCCAACAGTGTTGCTATTTGGTCGTTGCATAACATATTCCTGTTTAACATTACTCCAAAGTCTTTAATTGCTTCCTTGTTTGTGATTGTCTCGTTATTAGGTCCCCTGTATGAATATACCATTCTTTCTCTGTTTCCATAATTTATTGATATGAACTTATCTGAGTTAAATATCATCCTATTTATCTCCGCCCATTCATATATTTTGTTTAGATCTCTTTGTAATGAGTTCCTATCTTCATCACAAGTAATTTCTCTACTTATTCTTGTGTCATCGGCGAAACATCTCACTAGAGTGTCTTTAACATTGCAGTCTATGTCTGAGATCCTAATAACAACCATCAGTGCAGCTAATACCGCACCCTGTGGCACGCCAGATATTACCTGTGCTTCATCTGATTTCTTGTCATTTGCAACCACTATCTCTTTTCTGTTTTGTAGAAATTCTTTTATTTATTTTCCTATCTTCCCTTTAATATTATGCTTTTTCATTTTTTCTCTAATATATTATGGCCTACCTTGTCAAAGGCTTTTGCTAAATCAAGATATACCACATTTGTGTCTTTTTCATTTATCATATATTTATATATGTTTTCACAGTGTGCTATCAGTTGGGTTTGTGTACCTTTTCCTGGCACAAAACCGTGTTGACCTACATTAAACAAATTATTTTTAACCAAATGATTCATCATTTTCTTTTTTTATTAACCTTTCATACGCTTTCATAATATGTGATGTTAAACTAACTGGTCTATAATTTCTTGCCTCTAGTCTTGATCCACTTTTGAAAATAGGGGTTATATATGCTAATTTATGTTTAACATATATCTCGGTCATATCTACACTTTGTCTTAGCAGAATTGAAGCGGCTTCGCAATAGCGTGTAACATATTTTTAACAAAATCGCTAGAACTCCATCTGGCCCGACCGCTGATCCATTTTTAATTTTGCTTATAGCCCGCACAATATCGTCTTCATTAATATCTATATCCGTTAGATATTCACTATTTTCTTCTCTCATTTCTGTTTCATGATTCTTATTCGCAATTCTTGGCGTGAATTCACTGTTATATTTCTCTGCTAATATGTTGCGTATTCCCCTTTTTTTTTTTTACTCATTAACCGTCCTTCAATTCTTGGAGGGCCTATTTCTAATTTCCCTTTATTCATATTTTTGCATAGGAGTAGAGTACTTTGGGTTTTTCTCTTGATATTTTTAAGTGTCCTTTCTTCTAAGTCCTTTTTTTCATTTTCTTTCAATCGTATAATCTTTTTTTCTACATTTTCTATCTTACTTTTTATTTCCATCATTTTCCATACATTTTTTTCTTTTGTAATATTTTTCTTCTATTTTCTAATTTTTGAAATAAGATCCTTCTGTCTCTTGATATACATGTCTGATATTCATTAAATTTTTTTTTTTTGTACATATTTTTCAACAATTTTCTCGAGTATTTTGTATAATTTATCCGTATTGACCTGCATATTATCACTTACTAACATTTTTTTCTAATCTTTGTTTAATTCTTCATTTGTTTCTGATCATTTTATATTCTCACCATAGAAATTATATTTTCCATATCCTTCTCATTGTTTTCTGCTTTGTTTCTCTCTGCGTTCACTTGCTACGGAATGAACTATTAATTCTCTGTCATTCTGGTCTGAAATTCCCGTGTTATACACTATCATTTCTTCAACATAATTCACCTCATTCACAAATACTAAATCTAGGACATTGTTCTTTCTTGTTGGAATGTGGTTCATTTGTTGCATATTATGTTCTAATAGCATATCTTGAAGCTTTTGAAACTCTCTCTTATCTTCTGCGCTACTATTACCCTTTTCTTATATGGATATATAATACCACTTTCTTCTATCCGTTCTTTCCAATCCATGAAAGGAAAGTTAAAATCTCCGGATTTGAGTATATTCCAGTCTTTATGGTTTCTACATATATCATCTATTTTTTCTATTATTATGTCAAACTCCTTAGTATTTGGGGGTCTGTAGACTACAATATTCACTCATTTTTCATATTCAAATTCTACCGCAATCAATTCACATTCTGGGTTGCTGTTTTTTCCACAGACTTTTCCTTGATTTATGTCTCTTCCATATATTGTGGGTCCCCCTTGATTCCTATTTGTTCTGTCTGATTTATGTTTGGAAACCCTTTATCTGGTCGTCACTGCCAGTCTCTTGGGAATATCATGTTCCACTTATATTTAACATATCTATTTTTTTTTTCAATTTGGGTTAGTTCATTTAAGAACTCTATTTTCCTTTTAGAGTTACTCGTGACTAAACCCTCTGCATTCATCACTATTATGGTTTGTGTTTCATATCCATTATTTAATATTGGTTATGATATGGATTCTCCCATGCTTCCTTCCTGTTCTGATATGATGTTCTTTTC
>NC_090740.1:92158261-92168261 GCF_036898095.1 Palaemon carinicauda
AAGAAGCAAGTACTTCCTTGTTCATCATCCACTTAAGGAACCTTTTTTTCCCTATCATTTTGGTCAGGTTTTACCAATTCACCATTCAAAATGAAAACATGTTTGGCCATCATCGCCATCCCTTTATTATTCCGTTGACAGTCATGATGATCTATGGGACCTTTCCCTATAGTTTGATGTAAGTGGAATTCCTCCTTGAGCGGGAAAAAAAGGGTGGGGGCTTTAAATATGTAAATATAAAATCAATATGAAATGACCAGGATCATATCATTATACTTTGCATTTTTAAGTGAAAAGGTAGAGATGGAAAAAATGCATTTTATATATTTAATAGATTTAAATTTAAATGGTTAGACATTTATGAATATATATAATTTAAAATCAGATAAATTTCACTGTTGCAGCTGGTGGTGGAATGACGTAAACGAGTCTTCGAAATGCACTTTTGTACGAGAGATTAAGGTTCACAACTGCGAGAGTTTAACCTTTTTCCTTCCAATCATCCGCTAAAAATACAAAGTAAAGGAGAATCAACCACTGGAAAATCAGAACAAAAGATACAACACTAACAAAAATTAACTAAAATAAACCAACAAAAATTCAACACGAGTCAAAATATCAACTACTGCAATCGCATGACTAAATCTACAATTTTCATATCAATCAGTAAAAGCTTGAAATCAACGAATCGCTGAAAACATCAATCAACTAATCACGAAAATCACCTTACGTAAACATTTGCTCAAATCAACACTAAATCACAAAATCTCTCAAATCATCAGTTAAACAAATAGCAAATTCAACGAATAGTCAAATACCTAAAAAATAAATTTATAGACTGCATTGAAATCATAGGTTAAATCCAGCAAGAATTTAATCAATTAAAATACTTAAAATTATATTCAAAACACTGGCATATAGAATATGTGACGCAATAACAAGTATTAAGGCCCCTTATGTTTACCCTGTTGCGATAACAGTTCTGGCGAGTGTGGAAAAAATCATTCAATAGACGATCATCGCTAAGCAGCGTCCGAATCCCATCCTTGATAAATTAGTGTGTAATTATGTCCACGATAGAGGAAAAATCCATAATATTCAATCCAGCACTAAGTAATCCAGGACAGAGTAATAAATCTAGCGTGAGTGTATAAATCCTTAAATCCACTTAATTGAATAATGAGAGAAATGGAACGAGAACTGCTCCTCGTTACTCCAGTATAAGGTTCCTGAAGACTGCTTGACTCTGTGAAAAAAATTCACAAAGACATTAGTGGCAGGCAGATATAGCTACTGTAACGTAGTTACTATTTAAAAAGCAAAGGGTTTATTAGCGACACTTCTGTATGCCAAATGTATAAATACTGAACTATTCAAATTAATAATTTGAAGTTTTTTCAATCCCTGGAAAGTAACGTTTACCCAAGGGACACTGGAAAAAAATAAAAACTGGCAGAACACAAAAGATTGAAATTCAGAAGTGCACGTCTATCATATGGTCAGTTTTAATGTTTTGTTTATTTTATCTTCATTGATAATGAATTTCATCTTGGTAAGGCCAGTAAATAGAAGAACTAGTGAAATACTGATTAGAATTTACAGTATGGCATTTCTTGGAGCTTCAGCACTTTAAAAATTTTATTTACCTCATTAGAGTAGCAAAATTGTTTACCTCGTGAAAATATTTGAATACTATTAGATTTCAAGGTGGGAAAAGATATACACGGTGGTGGAGGCGTGTGGTTTATAGCGTCCTAAGGTACAGACTGGCCGCAGTTGCTCGCTGCAACCAGCACACTCACTCGGTGCCTGCCCTCCATGGAAAACATATCTTACTCATGCAGGTACTCAATCAACCACCCCCCACCCCACGATATTGATACATGGGTATACATGGAGAGGTAATAATAAAAAATAATACATGGATATACATGGATTAAATTGGATGCATGTGCAAGAATGGGGAGACAGATACATAGCTGTCGATGGTATAAAAAGCAGTGTATAGGTAATACATGTTCGTAAAATAACATAAGGAGCAGATACAATAAAAATATAAACAGATGCTGCTGTAATGTACGTGATTACACATAAGAAGGTATATGACTGTTAACAATGTCATATGTAGTCATTCACCCACGCTAGTCTCCTGGTGCGCCGTGATGGGTGTGGCTCCCGCACTGCTTGTGGGCAGGGCGTAGCGTGACTGACCGGTGGCTGCTCGGGCGTAGACGGAGCTAGATGCGTAGCAGATGTGGCCCGCCCTGGCTGGGGCACCGATGATGTGAGTCGCAGGTGCTTCCTGTTACGGAGGCATAGGCGCTCGCTGCCGTCCAGTCTGACTAGGTATTTTCAGAATGGGAGCGTTCCCGCCACGGTACCGGTACGGTCCCACAGCTTAGTAGCCTGATTTTGCACTCGCACTTGGGAGCCCGGGTTGATGACTGGAAGCATTCTAGAGGATCCATTTTCGGTGAGGGCAGCAACACTGTCAGCCATCTGACGTTCTCTATGCCTTAGGGTTGCCCCCCCCCCCCCCCCCTGTTTGTCTACCATGAGATGCCAGCAGGCCGTAGGTACGTCGTCTCTGAGCTGCCTGCCCGGTGTCATCTGGGCGGGTGACTTATTTATTCCACGGAGGGGGGTGTTGAGGTACTGCAACATAGCCATAGAGGACTCGTCCGTGTCGAGTCTGCCGCCGCTGCCCGTATTGGCCATTATTATCAACTTCCCGACCTTGACTGCGGCCTCTGCCCTGCCAGTGGACTGCGGGTACTAAGCGGATGATAGCCACACGAGCACGCCCCATGACTTTAAAAATTCACCCATTTCCTCGCTTGCCAGGTTAGTCCCACCGTCCGTGGAGATTTACTCCGGGCCCCCCCACCCCCACTTCTAGCGAAGTAGCGATGTAGCTTGGTCTTGATGTGAGAGGAGGAGGTGCCGTGGGGGAAGTGGGCCAGCTCCAGCCAACCTTTGAGCCTGTCTGCATAGGCCATGTATGTGTGTCCATCGTGCCGGAACATATCCAATACCGTCATCTGGATGGGGTACTCGGGGGGCGTGATGATGAGCTCCTCCGCGGACTGGGATGGTGCGTGTACTTGCATTCTTTGCACAAGGATCAGTGATACTGCAGGTTCCCCTCGAGTCCAGGCCAGTACACCGTCTTGGTGCCCCGCGTGTAGCTTGGCAGCCACCTGCTGATGAAGAGACTCCGGGATAACTATGCGGACCTTGCCCTGTTCGAATGTGTATGTCACTAAGTCTTGGACGACGGCCAGCCTCTCCTTGACGCCCTAGAAGGGCCGAAGGCATGCAACTTCCTGTGACTTCCTGTCGTACCAGTCCCCAGCCAGGACCCTGGCCATGAGCAGCAGGTATACGGGGTCGCTGACAGCTGCATGCCTGACACTCGCCTCGTCCACGACGCAGCTCTCATGCTCTACTGCTGATATGGCGTTGGTGAGGTCTGCGTCGAAGGCACTGGGGTCTGCTTTCAAGGCCGGGTATCGTGACAGGAAGTCTGCTGCACTGTTATGCTTCCCCGGCAGATACTTGACCCTAAATCGGTACTGCAGGGTTCTCTCTTTCAGCCTGAAGAGACGGGGGTTGGAGATTTCCGCAAGGGCCTGATCCCCCAGTAACTTGGTTAATAGGCGGCTGTCCATCACGATGGTGAGGTTGTGGCACCCGAGCAAGAACAGCCTCGCCTTCTGGAGACACCTGGCTACCGCGAGGGTCTCCCCCTCCACGGCCGCGTAGCCAGCTTTGGCAGCCGTGAGAAGGCGGCTGCTACATAGTGCCAGGCACCACTCGCCTGTGCAGCAAAAGGGCATGGCGGCGGAGCTACATGCGCAATACTGTTGAAGGATTACAAACCCTATGCCCTCTCTGGTCCAGTACACTAACTTCCCCGTTGGTTTCTTGAGGAGCTCACCGAATGGGTTCGTGAAAGGGGCTGTTCCGAGGACGGACGGCAGCTGGTTGACAAATCCGAACCAAGCCCTTTTGTCAGTGATAGAGGGCTGACACGGCATCGGGAAGCTTTTGATGGCTACCAAACGAACTGGAATTTCTTTGGCTTCAGGGTGACACCCTTAGCTGTGCATGTTTCGAGGAAGTCGTGGCATGCCAGAAAGCCCCTTCGATGCTGCCGTCGTAGAGCAGGGTGTCGTCTACGCACTTATATTTCCTCTGGATGACCTGGATGGCGTTGTCGAATCGTAGAGTATACGCATCGCCCGCGGAGTAGTGCCCCATGGGGCTACGACGGTAACGAAATCTCCCCCAAGGGGTAATGAATGCGTTTAAGTCATGACTTTCTTCGTCTAGCTCCACCTGGTGGTATCCCCAGTATGCGTTCGCCACGGTCTTCAATGTGTGCTTAAGTACCCCGGACACCATTTTGAATTGGGTGGGGGTGTGGTGTGTCTCTCACAGGCAGGATGCGTTGAAGCGCTGGTAGTTGACTGTACGGCGTGGCTGTCTTGACTTCTTGGCGACGACCACCATACGGGCGCACCATTCTGTCAGCTGCCCTGTAGGTACCGGTTCTATGACCCCCACGGGCAACATCCTCTTCGACCTGGGCCTTCATATCCTCTTCTCATTGTTTTGGCACTGATGCTGGGGGTGTGGCATACGTAAGGCATGGCTCCTGAGAGCAGGTGGATGTGGTGCGGTTCCCCCTGCATCACTGGCAGTGATTTTCTAGCTGTGTTAAATGTCGTTGTGGCGAAATGTTGCAGGAGCCAGGCTTCCAACCTGTCTGCATGTTCCTCATGGGATGGCAGAGGCACCTCGGCGGGTCGGGGTGGTACCTGGTTCACGTGTGCCAAAGCGGGGGAGGGGTGGGGGAACTCCTTGGGTACTAGCGTCAAATCCGTGCAGGCGTCCAGCGACAGGAATAGGTGCTTTACCGACTGCAGGGAGTACATGTCTTGCTCTGTGGTGCGGCCTTGCAAGGTGACATGGCACACGACAGATCCAAGGCACTTCAGGGGGAGGTTTGCATATCCTGCTAGCTGGCACTGTGTGTATTGGCTGCTGGTTGGACTTGGAGGTGCGACAGCAGGGAGGGGCCCGCCACACATACCTGTGGCTCGGTGTCCGCCATGGCGGTGACAGGGACTCGTACTCCTTTGTCGGTGTGGACGACTGTCACCTCCACTACTAGGTTGCAGGCGAGGTTGCCGCCTGTAACAAGCACAGCGCTAGACACAGCACTAGACATGTCTGTCAGGGATCCTGTGTTTTTTGCATAGGGTTTTCTGCAGCATTTGTAGTAGTGGCCCTGCTTGCGGCACCCATTGCATACGGTGGATTTAGTGGGGCATGAAGCTCTGCGAGGAGCGTGGCGGTGGCCGCAGTTCCCGCAAGGATGGGGTGGGGGACCCATACCTTTGCCAGCGACGCTTGCATTCGGATGATCTGCCTCGGGTGTCTTGCTGCCAGCCACGCAAGCAGTTTCCCTCCAATTGCATTGGCTCACAGCGTTGTTGACTCGGGCCGCCTCGTAAGCACGGAACCTGGCTATAATGGCACTAACACTCTTAATGTCGTTGCTACCCTGGTACACATGACGACGCATAGGCTCATCACTTAGGCGCACCATTAACTTTGGTAATAACATATATTCCGCTAGATTATGCTGACACTTAGGGCACTGGAAATTGCAATTGGTGGCCCTTTGGGAACACTTTAAAAAATAATCACTAACACTTTCTCCTGGGCCTAGTATTGCATTGAAAAACTCCAGCCATAACACAGCACGGTTTGTACAGCGTATCACAATATCGCAAATAAAGTCCATAGCTTCCGTAGCGGTGGGGTTACTCCATTCCTGTGAGGTGAATCTGGCGTCTAGCGCTCGTTGCAGAGGGGACGTGCACTATAGCCTTATGTGGTGGACGACCTCGTGGGGCGGTAGTTTGCAAAATTTGATCCAACATTCCATCGACCTCCTCCAGGACATGAAGGATGCGGCGGGCTTCAGCTCAATTTCACACTTCTCCGGGGCTGCAGAATGCAGGGACACGAGGTGCAGGGGCAGCATGTGCCATAATCCGATCGCGGAGGGCGTTGATTCTCTGTTGCTGTGCTGCCATGGTCTGCCTGGCTTCTTACAGAGCATGAACGAGCCCACGAAGTACGACAGGCATACAGCCCTAGGGGTGGACTACGCTGAGCGCCCGTTGGAAGGGAATGGTGAGTGTCACGGAGGTCCATGAGAATCACTGCGCCATATTGGATGTCAAGGTGGGAAAAGGGATACAGGGTGGTGGAGGCGCGTGATTTTCCGTCCTAAGGTACATACTGTCCGCAGTTGCTCTCTGCAACCGGTAACCTTACTTGGCCCCTGCCCGCCATGAGAAAACATATCTTACTCATGCAAGAACTCCATCAAATACGATATACTTCCTGGGGAAGGGTAATACAAAGGCATTCCCTTTACCTTCCCTTGTCGATGGTTTTGTCCTACGGTACAGTTTTTATTAATCATTTTCCTATGCATCTCAATAGATCATGAGAGATATATGTACTTTAAATTTTTTAATTGATTTACAATTTTTAGTACTTTCCTTTAATTGGAAGGACATTATTGGATTCAATTATTCTATATTTAAGATTCTGAATTTGAGAATTAAAAGAAAAAAAGAAAAATGAAAAACCCTTGAATGTCAAAGTTTTGGTAAAAAGATATGCTTTCGAATCTTTCCTGACAAACTTCATCGAAAAATGCGATCAGAATAAGAAAAATTTGCCTTCCACGAAAATAAAAAATAAAAGGGACAGTGTTTCTGGAAATGAATATTGCACAAACAGGATTCAGCAACATGCAAATCCTGAATATCTTCAACAATACTTCGATAGTTTCCGCCACTTAGCGAGTTGTCACTGTAGTGCATTTCATTACCTGTTTGACTGATATATAAGTAGTGTTTCCATTGAATTCTTCCCCAGCTCTGTTAATGAACACTTTATTAAGTAAAGTAAATGGTTTGTTGCTTTTTATTTCAAACCGAGGTAAGACGCATTTTTAATTCTCTTAGATAAATTTGGTAATAATAGAAAATTCCAAAAAAAAACTCTATGATTTTGAAAGGGTAAGTGTATACAAAGATACAGCCACACACACACGGACACACATATACACTCATATATATATATTATATAATATAGATATAGATATAGGAATATATAAACATATATCCCTATATAATATAGTGTCTAGCCCAATATATATTATATATATATATACGGTTGTGGTATGTGTGTTTTTGTGTGTGTATTGTATTTTATGTGTATATATGTATGTATCAAATGCGTGTATTGTGTATTTATAGTAGATAGTCAAGACGTCAAATGATATCACAGAATGAAAAATGGCAATTCAATTTGTAATGTTTGTAACCATTCCCTCAGGTTTGGAAAAGGCTCTGCTATTTTCTGTTTTATCATGTTGACGCTTGACACATGTGACACATGTGTATGTGTGTATGTAATATATGTGCATATATATATATATATATATATATGTATATATATATATATATATATATATATCATGTTTGTGTTTTGTGTATTTTGTAGTAGATAGTCAAAAAATCAGATATCACAGAATGATATATGGCAACTCGATTTGTAATGTTTATCTGCATTCGCTGAGGTTGGAAAAGCCTCCTCCCATTTTCTGTAGTATCCTGGTAACACTTAACACAGATGACATACAATTTCTCCTGATTGAAGGATTGCTTTTGAATCTGACTGTACATTGCCCAGTTTCCATCCTTGTGGTGCATTTCTTTAGTTGGCTGAGTTTCGGATTTTATTTTTTTTTTAATTTTTGGGCTATCTCTTCTTCTAGTTCTGTAATATTTCTTGGATGAATAACATCTGGATCAGGTACCTTAGATTTACAGGGTCCTTTCTTCTCTTTTTGATATCTTCCATTGTACAGATGATTCTGTTTAGTGGCTATTGCCTTCTTATTTGATAGCTGGTTCGGGGACGGTCGTTGATTCTTATCTAATGAATACGTATGTGAAATATGCATTCATCCGTTCAACTTTATCCATATATATATATGTATATATATATATATATATATATACATATATATATATATATATAATATATATAAATATATATATATATATATATATATATTACTCTCTGAGTCACATAATGGGATGAAGATGTGTTTAATTGGTTTTCTTCCGTTAACTTAAGTAAAAAATTTGCTTTATTGCTAAAGCCCTCACTTATTATTACATTGACATTAGAATTTCTAACTAGTTTTTTCTTTATTTCTGCTCAAGTTCAAGATTCGGAAATTTCCCGAAGTGATACTTCTGGATCCATTGATTTATAACTCCAGTCTTTGCTTCTTATTACATTGGTTATTTCTCTGTTCATCCTTTTGGTTAGCAGAATGAAGAAATGAGTACTCTTCGGTAAAAAGAATAATTCTCGTTAACGAAATAGTAATTGGATTGTATGAAAGATATAAGGAGAGAGAGAGAGAGAGAGAGAGAGAGAGAGAGAGGAGAGAGAGAGAGAGAGAGAGAGAGAGAGAGAAGAGAGAGAGAGAGAGAGAGAGAGAGAGAGAGAGAAGAGAGAGAGGAATCTTTATGTACTTTTCGGTAGAGAAGAATAGTTTTCATTAACAAAAGAGGAGTGGAAAGGGTAAGAAAGATATTAAAAAAAAAGATTTCTTTATTTAATCTAAAAGATTTTACGAGAGAGAGAGAGAGAGAGAGAGAGAGAGAGAGAGAGAGAGGAGAAGTAATTTTACACAAAAAGTATATGGAAAAAAAAACCTTGAAAAAAATATGTGAACTTTTTACAGAATGTCGCAATAAAATAAATATCAAACGGGATTTTCCAATCATGGAAAAGCGTCTGAAATATCACAACTCTGACAGTCGATTCCCAGAGAGGAGAGATGGCACGCTTATAACTTTAGGAAACAAAGAAAAAAGATCCGGTACATTAAATTGAGAATTATTATTTTTGTTTTTAATTAAACTTTTATGTTTCAAAAGTATTACCATTACGGCATATTGATTTTGTAATGTACATTGATGAAATTCAAAATAAACACGTTCATGGATTGTTTATAAAGTATTTAGGTTGAGATGTTTCATCGTTTTATAATATCCAGCTGAGGAAAACCTCCAAACTGGAAAGCACCATGAGGTCCCGATGAGGTTCATAGCAACTGGAGCAAAAACTTTAGAACATTATATACAGGAATGGCAAAAATATTCGAGTAACTAATTCGACACAAAAAAAAAATCTGAATGGCTGACAACTGGAAAGACTTGTCTAATTCAAAAGGGAAAAAAAGAAATAAGTAACATAACAAGCAACGACAAACCAACTATCTACTTACCAATAATATGGAAGCAGGCAACATAAACGGAAAACTGTACATTACCTGAAGGAAACAAACATCATTCCCAGTTAGTAAAAAAAAAAAAACATAAGGAAATGTAGAGGTACAATAGACCAGTTTCAAAAGGGTAATGCAGAATAGCAAGAGAAAGCAGAACTGCCTGAGTATGGCCTTTATAGACATACAAGATAGCCTTTGACATGATACTAAACTCTTGGCTGATAGAACAATTATATATATACAGCACAGAGGATAACATTATCAACTTCCTTAAGAATACAATGAAAAACTAGAAAACTGTATTTATAAGTTCAGAGAAAAGGCTTGCAGAGGTTAACAACAAGTGAAGAATGTTCTAAGGGTACTCACTATATAAGCTACTGTTTGTAGTGGTTAGCATCCCCATACCAAGAGTGCTGCAAAAGACAGAGAGGGTGCCAGCTGAAGAAACGAGGCTACAGAGTAAACCACCTGATGTCCATTGATGATATTAAGCTATTCGGCGAACATATCAAGGAAATATATAAAATATATAAAATAAACAGAAACCAGATTCATTGTGATATGCTAGTAAGATTAATGAATAATATCTATATA
>NC_090740.1:92175761-92178261 GCF_036898095.1 Palaemon carinicauda
CATCACGTGGGCCCCAGAAGCGACTCAACGTAAAGGATCTTCCTTTGTGCTCGGATCTTCCTTTGTGCTCGGATACCAATCCTTGGAGGTATGCCGAACACATGCCAATGACAATCGGGAAGATCGTCATATCTGAAAAGTTGGGAGCAATTCCCCTGGAAGAGGTGGAATTTTGGCCCAACAAAAATTCCTACACGGACTGTTATGTCCGCCTTAGGAAGGAGCCAGCCTCAAAGGAGGAGACTGAGCCGAAGAAGGTCATAGTTTTTGACCATAGTAAAGCTCAGGCGTTACTATCGAGCTCGATGAAAGAGAGGGGCTTCACGAACTCAAAGGTGCCAGCCTTGAGTAAGAAGCTTCCCTCCTTTGTGGCCTCTCCTACCAGAGCCTTTCCCTTCATGGAAAAGGTATATATGGCAGCCTTAAAGGCGGTGGAGGCAGAAAACCATGCCCCTCTTTGGAGGAGTGCAAGCTGTTATCTCTGACCTTGCCATTGGACCAAGGAGACTGGAAGGACGTACACCTTACCTTCTCAGTCGGGAAGCTGGAAGCTGATATTGCTGAACGTCAGTTTGGTGAGGAACTCCCTAAACTGTCGGAGGTTCTCTTGCGCAGAGAGCAAGAGACGAAAGAAAGACTTGCGGCATCGATGTCGCTGCAAATGACATTAGAAACGATGGCAAGTGACCCCAAGATCCAGGACATGTTCATGGTAGTGGCCAAAACCCATATGGCCACAGTTACGAAGGATCTCTATAGCTTTATTAAAGCTAGGAGAGCCTGTAGAGACTTCGTGTTCGCCTCGGCTGCGGTGAGGCACGAACCGAAGAAACTGATCTCCTCTCGTATCTAGGGTAAAGACCTCTTTCCCAATGATGTGATTAAAGAGGTAGTAGACAAGGCCGCCACAGAGAATAGGTACCTTCTATAAAGGGGGGCTTAGATCTTAAGAGGAGGTCTTCTCAGGATGAGGGTCCCCAACCCAAGAGGAAGACAAAAATGCCTAGGCCATCCTCTCGGCCATCTATAACTTACCGACAGCAACAACAGCAACAACTTCCTGTGACCGCGGTGCTTCAGATAATGGCACAACCTCCAACCACGTACCAGCTGGTACCTCAACAAGTCGCGACTCAGTCGCCAGTTTTCAACCCAGCCTTCGAAAGGCAGACTTCTTCCTTACGATCGAAGACTAGAGGAACAGCAAGAGGTTCTTCTAGACGCCCTTCAAGAGGAAGGGGATCCAGGGGAGGACGCAGTCAAGGAGGCAAGGCCTCAGGTCCACAACAGTAGAACTGAGATGCTTCCAATAGGAGGGAGGCTACAGCTATTTAGGGATCGCTGGACCTTCGATCCCTGGGCCCACAGCCTAATAGATAATGGACTAGGTTGGAGTTGGAGCAGTCCTCCACCTCAATTTCCTCAATTCTCCCAACACTCAACCCCCGTTCTGGAAGAATATGTCCGAGAGCTCTTAGACAAAAGAGTAATCCGGGAAGTTAAGTCCATCAAATTCCAAGGGAGGCTGTTTTGTGTTCCAAAGAAGGACTCAGAAAAACTCAGAGTCATTCTAGACTTGTCGCCACTCAACAAGTTCATATTGAACTATAAGTTCAGAATGCTCACACTTCAACACATAAGGACCCTACTGCCCAAAAGGGCATATACTGTCTCTATAGACTTGTCTGACGCTTATTGGCATGTTCCAATTAATCGTCACCTCTCCTCCTACCTAGCCTTCAAGTTACATAGAAAACTTTACGCCTTCAGAGCCATGCCTTTTAGGTTAAACATAGCCACAAGGATTTTCACGAAGCTCGCGAACGCAGCCGTCCATCAATCACGCCTAAAGGGGGTCCAAGTAGTAGCCTACTTGGACGACTGGCTGGTGTGGGCAGCATCCAAGAGAGAATGCATGAAAGCTTCTAAGATAGTGATCCAGTTCCTGGAACATCTGGGATTCAAGATCAACATAAAAAAGTCTCAACTTTCTCCAGCTCAAAAATTTCAGTGGTTGGGAATCCACTGGAATTTGGAGTCATATCGACTTTCCATTCCTGGGAAGAAGAGGAAAGAGATAGCAGGATATGTCAAGAGACTGCTGAAATCCGAACGGATATCAATACGCGAACAGGAGAGAGTGCTGGCCTCTCTACAGTTAGCTTCAATAACAGATCCAGTGCTAAGAGCACAGCTAAAGGATGCAACAGGAGTCTGGAGGAAATACGCATCAAACGCGCGAAGATATCTAATAAGACCTCTACCGACTCGACTGCGAACGCTTCTCGAGCCGTGGTCCAATGCCAAGCAACAAAAGAAATCAATACTTCATCAACCTCCTCCCCCGTCAGTAACTATCCACACAGACGCTTCAAAGGAAGGCTGGGGAGGTCACTCTCATCAGAAGAGAGTCCAAGGAGCTTGGTCCAATCTTTTCAAGTCATTTCACATCAACTTTCTAGAAGCCATGACAGTACTTCTGCCTTTAAAGAAAGTATCT
>NC_090740.1:92190761-92193261 GCF_036898095.1 Palaemon carinicauda
ACATAAGATTTTTCATAACTCTGACCGTCCTTTGCATACAGTAGTATCCTGCTCTTAATACTAGGCATGCAGTTAATTCTAATAGTCATGCGTTCTACATCACAAGGCTTAATAACAGAGTTCTAGATGCTTTCTTCCAGGTCTGACCATATTGTGGAATAATCTTCCTAATCAGGCAGTAGAGTCAGTTGAACTTCGGAGCTCAAACTTGCAGCAAATATTTTTATGTTGAACACGCTGACATACGTCTCCTTATAATCTTCATATCAAATATATATTTTGACAATATTACTGTTCTTAAAATAATTGTTCATTGCTTCTCTTTAATAATAATAATAATGATACTAATAATAATAATAATAAAAATATGACTTCAATTGACTGGTTAAGCATCATTGGGCCTGGTCAGTCATTGGATGGGTGACCGCTCTCCTTGCCATTGATCCCTTGGAAAAGGATCTTGACCATAACTTCTTCAGTCTACTCTGCTATAAATAACTACCTATCCCTGATGGAATTGGGACCAGCTATGGATTTAATAGAAAAACTCAGTAATGATGTGAAGAAATGAAAGATTAAACGACAACGACGTAAATGGAACCTTTTGGCAACAGACGAGCTTCTTCCAGCAGCCAGGTATTCAACCCAATTGAAGGGGAAGACGGTCAGGTACTTGGAGGTTGTCATCCAGCAACTGACCACCACAATGACCGAAACAAGTAGCCAGAGACTGGAGGTACAGAAGCAAACCAGGGATAAATGGACAAAAGAAGAAAATCAGGAAATATGGAGATGCTACATCAGAAGCAACCCGACGGAGATAGGGGTATAGACGAAGGTTGGGCAACATCTGGAATGAGAGGATTAACACCCTCAAAACAGAGCAAAGGCTGGCAGAGCAAGTAACGGACATAAAGAAATAGTACTGGCTCTCCCCAACTACAAGAGAGGAATTTGAAAGGGAAATGACACGATAACGACAAATTATATGAAGACGAACTAAGAGACAATGCCACAATAGATAACAGAGATGATGAGATATCAAACAACGGCACACAAAGAAACACCGATGAAGTAGCAGAGAGGACAAAATGGATAAAAAAGATTAGACATTGGATGAAGCCAGATACAAAGAGAACAAAGGTCCCCTCCATGAAATCCTACAGTAACAAGAATTAAAAGGAGAAAACAAGTGAGGTCAATGAAATAATGACAATAATACACACCACCAGTATCAGAGAAATAAATGACTTGGCATATGCAGAAGAAGGATTAGTAAAAGAACTAATGGGGATACGAACACCAACACCACAAACACAACAAACCCAACCGAAATAAAAACAGCAACCTCCTTGAAAAACGCGCCTGGAAGAGCAAATCCCGGTGAAGAGAGCTGACTTCAGTAAACTGAAAGAGAAGACAAAAAAAGGCTAAGAGCAAGAAAACCATGGAGGAACTCTACAAAAATACAAAATACAAGAGAGGTGACTAAACAACACAATAGAGTATGTAAAACAGAGGCTGAAGGCCAAAGCACATAAGATCCAACGGTACATTGCCAGGAATAAGGAATACCAACAGAAAATACTATTTGTAACCAACCAGCAAAAAACTATACAGCCAACTAAGAGGGGAAGACAGCCACCAAGAAATCCCTGAAGCTGAACCAAGTAAAAGAATCTGGAAAAACGTATGGATCAATCCGATATCACACAGCACATATGCAACATGGCTCCAGGAAGTCATGGAAGAAGAAATAGGGAGAATAAAACAAAGATTCACAGAGATCACGATAGACACAGTTAGACACCAACTAAAGAAAATGCCAAACTGGAAAGGCCCAGGTCCCAATGAAGTCCATGGATACTGGCTCAAAAACTTCAAATCCCTACACCTACGTACAGCAAAACAACTCTATCATTATATCTCAAATCACAATGCACACAAATGGATGACCACAGGAAGAACATCCTCAGTACAAAAAGACAAGAGTAAGGGAAATATGGCCAGTAACTACAAGTCTATCACTTACCTATCAATAAGGTGGGAGTTACTAATAGAATGCCTAAAAATATATGTGGCAGAAAAAACACCATCAACTTCCTCAAAATTACAATGCGCAACTGGAATACATTACTTACAAGCTCTGTAATAATAATAGCAGAGGTTAATATCAAGAGAGGAATCTTCCAGGGCGACACACTGCCCCCACTACTCTTCGTAGTAGCCATAATTCCTTGACAAAGGTACGGTAGAAGAAGGATTCTGGGTACCAATTCAAGAAAAGAGGCAACAGAATTACTCATATGATGTTCATGAACGACATCAAGCTGTATGGTAAGAGCATCAAGGAAATAGATATCTTAGTCCAGACTGTTTGAATGTATCTGGGGACATCAGGAATAAGTTTGGAATAGAAAAATGTGTCTTAGTCAACATGCAAAAGAGCAAAGTAACAAGAACTGACGGGGTAAAGCTACCAGATGGGATCAAAATCCAA
>NC_090740.1:92203539-92216039 GCF_036898095.1 Palaemon carinicauda
AGTCACCTCCAATAGCATTAATCTTTTCTTTTTACATGGTGCAGGTACTCATGTGCACATTTTGGAAGAAACTGGTGCTTATTATTCCCTTCTACTAATGTTACTCACCAGGATATGTTGTACCCAATTTAAGCCATCTGAAATATGCATGGTAGCTTGCAACTATCTCATATATCCACTCATGAGTATGAGACACTCATGTTATTATTTGGGACTACCAAATTCAATCGGAAGTTTCTCCTTGCCAATATAACATTCCAATAATAATCGGTTTAGATTTTTCACCCAATTTTCCCTCCTTGATATGGCACATCGACATTTAGTCAATGCACACTTTTACTCCCCAACACCTCTTCAACCTAACTTCTGACTTTGCACTCAACTTCAGCACACCCTTCGTCACCTTTGTCCACTTCCTCACGGCCTTCCCAGAATTTTTCTGAACAGAATGTTCCTAAATTATCAAGTTTCCTAACAAGCATGGTATTTATTGTGATATCAACACAATGGGGTCCAGTGTTTGTCATATTCAGGCATAAAACTGTTAAACAAAAATTATCCAAAATTTCAGAAATGTGGCTTTGCTAAAAGGCTTCCTGTCCCCTTGTTGGGATTACAGATTTCTGAACATACAAACAGAACTGAATCACCTCCACCTCCCAAACATCGCCAATGTTACCTCCTACTTGCAATAAGTGAAGGTGTTTTCCACTCCCAACTTCTTGAAGGGCTCATGAATCCAGAGGACATCCCCAATACTACCATCACCAACCCTTTTAGCACACATATTCAAGTACCCCTGTTTTGGCCTTTTTAATGCTTAGGGGATATCTCCTGTTTATGTTACGTGGATGACCTGCTTGCGCTCTCTTCCTTCAAAGAAGAACAACTCCATCACTTATTCATTGATCCTAACTGCCTACAACTTAAGAGACTTGTAATCTAGGGTGAAAATTGTACCTTTGGTGCCCACAAAGTATTATTCTCAGTGCACTGCATCAATCCTGAAGGCATCCACCATCTCCTTGAGAAAGTATCTGTTGTTCAAAACTTCTCCGACCAGTCATTCATCAAAGCACTGTATAATTTTTGTACATGATGAAAAATTATCAACGATTCTTACCAGCCATCGCTGCCAATCTTGCCAACTTCTATGCATCCTTCAAGGGCAAGCCAAAAGATATAAAGTTGGGTGCACTTTAGGAAGTAGAATTTTGCAATGCAAAGAAAGCCCTATTCACAGCTGCTGCTCTAACCTTTTATCCACTGATGCCGGTGACGTCACTAATTGTGCAGTACATGATCATTAGGTTTCTTCAGTAAAAAACTGTTCAAGGCTGAATCCAATTTCTCTACCTTCGACTGCAAATTGTTGGTGGTTCGTTCGACTCTGCGTTACTTTCACCACTTCTGAAACTGAAAGCCCTTTGTCATTCCCAGATACCACATGCCCCTGGTGCACGCCATTCCTCAAGAGTCTGACACCTTGTCAACCCATCAACGCCAATTTCTCTCTGCCAGTGCTGAATACATTTGCACCCTTCAATATGTCCATGGTAAAATGGATCCTATTGACAGTGCCCTATTAAGAAACACTTTGGTCTCAATTTACCTGGGATTGGATTACAATGCCTTGGCAGAATGCAGACAAAAAGATTCAGAGTACCAGGCCTGCTGACTTCCATCTCATCCCTCCGTTGGAAAGACATGGCCCTTGAAGACTGCAATGCCAACTTCCATTGTGATGTCAGTACTGGTTGGCTACACCTCTGGGTACCTGCCACCATGCCTCAACATGTGTTTGATTCAATCCATTACCTTTCACATATCTCACAGTGATGTACTGCCCATCTGCTGCATGGCATTACTAAGGATGCTAAGGATTTGGTCTGCCTGTCCTATTCCAAACTTCCAAAGTACATCGATCCATGTATTGAGAAGTGGGCACCTTTTCTCAAACTATTCGTTATTTTGCCAAAATTCAGGTCAACCTAATAGACCACCTACCAACATCACAAGGACACTGCTACCTGTTCACCATCATTTACTACTCTACTCCTTGACCTGAAGCCATCCCCACGCAAATTGAAATCTTCACCTCATGTATATCCGCCTTACTCTTAGGGCAGAAAGCGAGATATGGTTTACTTGAACATACCTTTGGCTTGGGTACCATGTTTACCTCACAATTTTGGACATCATTAGAAATCACCTTGTCATCACTCTACATCAAGTGCATCAGAAAACCACATATAACTCTGTAGCAAAAGGAATAGTTGAATACTTTTATCACTTCTTCAAAGCAGCTTTGGTATGCTGCCGCAATGACTCTAACTTGTATACTCAGCTTCCCTGGGTCCTCCCTGGATTAAGGACCACTTGTAAAGATGCCATGAATGTCCTAGCATCTGAAATTTTGTATGGTGATCTTTTTGTCATCCCTGCTGAAATTTTTCCGTCTACAATATTTTACGACACTATCTAGCCCCTAAATAACCCTATTGGGAAATTTACCTGCCTACCATCAGCCTTAAAAGCCCCTAACGAAGCAACAATACCAAAAGATGTAAACACCACAACACATGTGTTCGTGTGCACTGCCAGTTGTAAGGCATCCCTGAGAACCAATTGCACAGGCCTTTCCTTGTTATCCATTACAAACAAAAGGATTTCCTAATTAATATATCGAAGAAGAAAAAGTCTCCGTTGATTACCTAGAACCTGCAAATCTCCTACAAGACTCACTCATAGTTCACCTCTCTAAGACTAGGTGCCCTATTTCAAATGTTTGTCTGCTTTAGGGGAGGAGCATGTAATGCACGGGTATCTCTTACACGTTCATGCACTGTAATCCTCTCTCTCTCTCTCTCTTCTCTCTCTCTCTCTCTCTCTCTCTCTCTCTCTCTCTCTCTCTCTCTCTCTCTCTCTCTCTCTCTCTCTCTCTCTCTCCAACACTGATAATAGAAACAAAAATTAATCTTTCCTTATCTCGTTTCATATTTTTCACAATTTAATGCCATAGTAATCCTTACCCATCTGTATATTGGCTTATTACGTCATTTGCATAACCTAATACGTGTCCAGTTCTCTATTAAGTGACGGCACCTATCAGCATACGACAAAAGAAATTTAGACTTTTATTAACCAAGAGAGCAGGCAGGATTTAGAAGTAGATACCCAACAACTGAGCATAAGCCACTGATTAACCAGGTAATGGAAAAACCAAAGGAATATAACATAGCAAATTTCATAGACAATGAGAAAGATTTTGATTCTATAAAACTTCAAGGATTAAAATACATGTTATTTTAGAACCCTTGACGATATGTTATTTTTATCATTATTACTAGCTAGGTTACAATTCTAGGTCGGAAAGCAGCTTGCTATAATCGCATGGCCTCGAACAGCCAAACAGGTTACGGGGAATTAAAAGAACTATAGGAGAAAAAATTAACAATTAAAATTAAATATTCTAAGAACAGTACCATTTAAATAAATATTTCATATATAACTATAAAAACTTCAATAAAGGGTGTGCAGAGAAAAAAAAAAAGATAAAATAGTGTGCACAATCATACCCAAAATAGACCTTGCACCCCAGACAGTCGAAGCCATGGTAAAAAATATATGGCACTACCCAAAAATTGGAGAACAATGGTTTGATTTTGGGGTGTCTTTCTTCTTGAAGAGCTGATGACCATAGCTAAATAGTTTCTTCTACCCCTACCAAGTGGAAAATAGCCACTGAAAAAATTGCAGTGTAGTAGTTAACCCCTTAAGCAAAGAAGAATTGTTTGGTGATCTCATTGATATTAGATGTATGATGAAAACTTTAAATCAATCAATGACAAATGAGAATATTTAAAGAATAGGCTAGACTACTCTGTGTATGCGTAAGGAAAATTAAAATAGGCCGTGACCAAATAGAGGGATCCAATGTAGTACTGTCTGGCTATTCAAGGTACCCAATATCTTTCTAGCAGTAGGATACAGAAAGTACACTAAGCCTAAGATTACACAAAGATAGTTAGAATATCACAATTCAGAAATAACTAGAAGAAGTTTTTAACAATTTTCAGGGGTTAATACTAATGGAGAATATCCTAACAACTTGAAACTTGCAGATGACATAGTTCCGTTTGGGGAATAATAGGAGGAATTGCAAAAGATGATAGAAGATTTGAATTTAGAAAACAGAAATGTAGGATTGAAAATGAATATGAGTAAAACTAAGATAATGATCAATGAAAATGAGAGATAGTATATTAGGATCATGGGCGAAAATCTAGAGATTGTTGATGAATATATGTACTTCGGACAGACAGTAAATCTTTCCCCAGCACAAAAGACTGAAATTGAAATAAGGATAGGCAGGGGATGTGGAGCCTATGGGGAAAAAAATTATACTATCAATTTTTAAATGCCACTTTCTATATAAAGAAAAGTATTTGATTAAATAGTCCTACCAGTTATTAACATATACATTGGAAACTTGGAGCCTTAATAAAACCTTATGATATATGCTAGTTACAACTCAAAGAGCTATGTAAAGAATAATAATGGGAATAGCACTGAGAGGCGTAGGAGTAACGTGGATACGAAAGGTAACTAGAGTAGAGGATATTATAACAAAATCTATAATCCAACTTTCTAATTATGATTAAAAAAGAGGGAGGGTTAGGATGGGTTGATTCAGAGTGCGTGGGCGTTTGGTTGTGTGTGCATATCTATCTAGACATTCACCACTCAGTTTACACGTACCATGTAAGCAGTATTTTTGGGCTCAAGCCATGTCGTCCTGATGGAAGTTCCTATAGGGTAGCTTCCTAGGGTATATTACAACTACGGCGATATTCCCAGAGAATTTACCTTAAGGTACCAGAATTCTAACACCTGGAGCGAGTATCCCTCCTGAAAGGGATATCGCGACATATCAGAGGACGTATTCTTGACACGCCACATGGCAATCTGCATCCCGAACAGAGATTCGTCTCGCAGGGGGCAGTTGGCAAGAAACGAATTCGGGAAAGAAAAAGGGGGAGCCGCTCCCAAGGCTCCCTATCTCCCGATTCGTAAGCGTGCCTGGCGCCAATCCTGGCGCCAATCCTGGCGCCATCTGTATTCCTTTTGGCGTAGCTTAACAACTCGGTGTTTTTTCCTGTGATTCTCGCAAATCTTGGATTTATTCTGCTTTTCATGGCTTCTCCGTCTTCGTCGGCCTCTGATAAGTTGAGTACCATGTCTTTTATGTATAAATGTAGGCTCTTGGTAAATTTTTGAGTGATTAATAGGATTAATCTTTGTTACAAGAGCCGTAGCCTACCGGAGGCGTCATGGACGCTGTCGCTCGCTAGGTATAAGTTTAGTTAGTCAGAGCGACATTCCCGGTTGTTTTGCTTTAATAAATTTTAGCTATTTAGCATTACATAGGATTTCCTTTCGTGCTTAGTATTATTTTGGCGAAGTATTCGCCATTCTGGCCTACGCTAGGCCATGTAGCCTAGTCGTTTGGTCCTATACTTCATGCATGATTTTGGGTTTTCCGAGTGTATTAAAATTTTATTGAAGCTTTAGGCTATGTTTTATACATTTAAGATTGTGTGGAATATTTCCAAGATAGTATACGAGTGAGTTTCGGTGATTTAGGTAATTGATTCTCTTGGTGCCTAGGCTAAGTTGCTTATGGAGCCTTAGTATACTTTCTCATACTCCCCGGTTGCTTTCTTTTCTTCGGAGAAGGTCTGCAATCCCTTTCCCTCTGTTTAAGCCTTGGGCTTATCCCTAAGTGGTTTTTTCCGAATTTATTTTCGATAAAACTATACTGGGGTGTTACTGTACCTTCCTGTTCCAGTAAGTCTGGTTCAAAGAGGGACAGAACATCAGAGTTTTTTAGTCTGAGTCTGTGTTTGTCTGGCTTGGGGTAGAGTCTCCCTCGCTGGCCTGACACAGACAAAGGTGGCTTAGCCTCCTTAGGTCACTACCGAAGTTTTCTGTGGATATGATTCCTTCTTTTGTGATCTACCAGACTAGTCCATGTTGCTGTTCTCGGGGGAGGATAAGTTTCTTTCCCTGGGATTAGCAACACCTTCCTTGCTTTGGTGCTCTGGGAGCTGGCAAGTATTGCTGGCCTTTCCCCTTGGATCTCCCTTAGGCTAAGATAAGTTTCTTGGCTGCGGGTGATCCGTCACTAAAGCAAGGTTGGTAGGACCCTCTTTGTCACTTCCCCCTCTATCTCCGTAATGGCCTAGCCATTACAGTACTGTACGTCGTTCTACATCTGGACCTAGTATAGGTTAGGATGTGGAATTGACTCAGCCCCTTGCCGGCCGGCAGAGCTGCCGGCCGGCAAGGGTCTTTTATTTTGAGTGCTGCCCGGACCTCCCTTGGTCCCTCATCCATGCCTGCCTGTAGAGCCAGACGGCATTGGTCAGGAAGCCTGAATTAGATTCTCCCCTTCCTTATATGCACTCTTTCGGATTGCTGGGCTTGGAGGTAGTGTACACTCTTATCCCGGCATCAATTCTATTTTTCTTCTAGTGCTGTACCCGACCCGGCTGCCGGCCTATAAGGCCGGCAGCTGGGCAGGTGTAGTCCTCTGGTTCTTTTGCTGCCGGCTGGCATCGGTCCTGTACCTTTGCCGGCCGGCTAATGTCAGCCCTTGTCTGCCGGTCACCAAGAGTGTGGCAGGCAGCTGGGTACTACCTTGTGTAGTCGCCGGCCGGCAGCCATTGCCGGCCGACATTGGCTGTTGCCGGGCGGCAGTTGCTGCTGGCCGGCACATGCTTTTGAACCAGAGTTCTGCCGCCTTATAGCTGTTAAGTAGTATACTTTAAAGCTAGTTATGGTGTGTGCCGGCCGGCATGTATCCTCCTATACTGTACTAGTATTCTTCAGTATAACATATACAGTAAGAAGAAAACTATGGTATGGGTTTTGGTACAGCACTGTGTGTTCTAACACTTTTGTGTTTTCTTGCACAGTCCTTTGCTGTTGCCCTACAGATAGGAAAGTGAGTTCTTTCCTGTCTATTATCCAGGATTTTAAAATCATTGCTTAGGTGTGAGCTTCACCTGTTTCTTCTGGAAACCTTGCATTGGTTACTCTAGAAGAGATTAACCATTTGATTTTATTATCTGGAAGGCTGCAACAATGGGTTGTGAGGGAAACACAAGTGTGTGTCTTTCCTTTATGAATTGTTATGCTATACTATGCATATCCTGTGATACATAGTTCACTTGATACTCATGGAAATTTCTTCTCTTTACAGGGGGACCCTCCGAAGTGCGGAAATGTTTTCTGCAACGTCCGCAGCAAGAACCTCTGCGGACATGAGTTTTGTAGGAGACACGCAGCATGCGCTGTCTCCAAGGATGATCTCCAGTATTGGGACCCTCAGGTATGTATTGTGTGCACTAACCTGATTACTGAGGCTTTTGATTCCCCTAGGACGGCGGAATCAAGGGATATAGCAAGGGAGAAGCTTCGTACCTGGGTAAGGGGCTTCCAAAAGAACACCTCTGGCCCTTATCTTCCAAGTGAGAAGATGAGGGCGTATCTTTTCCCTAAGGCATCAGCTGATGCAGTGATTCCCCAGCCTCAAGAGGAGATCCCCCAAGGTCAGATCCAGGTGGATGCTGAAGTCGCGGTCGCGATGCAAGACATCCAGTTAGATGACAGGATGTCTGACGTGGACGAGCGTTTGGAAGAAGACCTCCTGGCAGAAGGCTAGGATGAAGTTCAAGCCCCGGACGTCGTAGAGGAAGAGGTCGACGAGGTGTCGGCTACTCCGGTTCAGATTCCGGAGCCTATTCCCTCAACATCGGCCGGTCTCCCAGTAGAGCTGGGACAGGCCCTCTCTTCGATTGTTGGAATGATCCAACAAATGCAGAAGGAGAATCAGGAGAAGGCGGCTGCTATGGAACTGCGGATGCAGTGCCTTGCAGAATCACATGGGCCCCAGAAAAGGCTCAATGTGAAAGACCTTCCCTTGGGCTCAGATGCTAACCCATGGAGGTATGCTGAGCACATGCCAATGACGACTGGAAAGATCGTCATCTCGTATAAGCTGGGCTCAGTTCCCCTAGAGGAGGTGGAATTCTGGCCCAGCAAGGCATCATATCCGGACTGTTATGTCCGGCTGAGGAAGGAACCAGCTTCAAAGGAGGAGACAGAGCCGAAGGAGGTCATAGTGATGGACCATACTAAGGCTCAAGCTCTGCTTTCATCCTCGTTGAAAGAGAGGGGCTTCTCTAACTCAAAAGTAGCTGTATTGAGCAAGAAGCTCCCTTCCTTTGTGTCCTCTCCTGCTAGAGCCTTCCCCTTTTTACAGAAAGGGTTTGCGGCTGTACTAAAAGCAGTCGAGGCCGACAAGCCTTGCCCCTCCCTAGAGGAGTGTAAACCCTTGTCGCTGGCCCTACCTATGGACCACAAAGACTGGAAGGACGTCCATCTTACGTTCTCAGTTGGGAAGTTGGAGGCTGATATCGCCGGACGTCAGTTCGGCGAGGACCTCCCTAAGCTGTCTGACTTTCTCTTTCAGAGAGACTTCGAGACAAAAGAAAGACTGGCTGCCTCAATGTCTCTTCAGACTACTCTTGAGACGATGGCAAATGTCCCCAAGGTCCATGAAATGTTCATGGTGGTGGCCAAGACTCATCTGGCCACAGTGACGAAGGACCTTTATGGCTTCGTCAAGGCGAGGAGAGCTTGTAGGGAGTTCGTGTTCACCTCGGCTACGGTGAGGCACGAGCCAAGGAAACTAATCTCCTCCAACATTTGGGGCAAAGACCTTTTCCCTACCGATTTGGTCAAAGAAGTAGTTGATAAGGCCGCCTTGGAGAATAGAAACCTTCTCCAGAAGTGGGGCCTGGCTATCAAAAGAAAGTCTTCCCCGGATGAAGGTCCTCAACCAATGAGGAAGACTATGAGGACTAGGCTACCGTCTCGGCCAGCCAAGCCTTTTAGACATCAACAGCAACTGCAATTGCCATTGCCTCCAGTGCCCCAGATAGTGGCACAAACCCCGACCACTTTTCTGTGGGTACCCCAGGCCGTGTCGACACAGTCCACGGCATTCACCCCATCGTTCGAAGGGCAGTCTACTTCCTTTCAAGCAAAGCCTAGAGGGGCAGCCAGAGGCTCGTCTGGGCGCCCCTCAAGGGGAAGGGGATTCAGGGGTGGTCGTGGTCAGGGAGGCAAGACCTCAGGACGGCAGTCCAAGTGGGATGATACCGGTAGGATGGAGACTTCTGAAATTTCGGGATCGGTGGACCTTCGATCCCTGGGCCCACAGCCTACTCAAGAATGGACTGGGCTGGAGCTGGTACAGCACTCCACCCCCGGGCCTTCGGGTTTTCCAACACTCCACCCCCGTTCTGGAGGAGTACGTTCAAGAACTGTTGGAGAAAAATGTGATCCGAAAGGTGAAGTCCATCAAATTCCAAGGGAGGCTGTTTTGTGTTCCCAAGAAAGACTCGGAAAAGCTCAGAGTCATTCTGGACTTGTCGCCACTCAACAAGTTCATAGTGTATTACAAATTCAAGATGCTAACACTGCAACACATAAGGACCTTACTGCCCAAGAGGGCATATTCCGTCTCTATAGACTTGTCAGACACCTATTGGCACATTCCAATCAACCGTCGACTCTCCCCCTACCTAGGGTTCAGGCTACAACGAAGACTATACGCCTTCAGAGCCATGCCATTCGGGCTAAACATAGCCCCAAGGATTTTTACGAAGCTTGCGAGCGGAGCTCTCAAACAATTACGCCTAAAGGGAATTCAGGTAGTAGCCTACCTGGACGACTGGTTGGTGTGGGCAGCATCCGAGACAGAATGCTTGCAAGCTTCCAGTCAAGTGATCTAGTTCCTACAGTACCTAGGTTTCAAGATCAACAGATAAAAGTCTCGACTTTCTCCATCTCAAAAGTTCCAGTGGCTGGGAATCCACTGGGACCTTTTGTCACACCGTTTCTCCATCCCGGCGAAGAAAAGGAAGGAGATAGCGGGTTCTGTCAAGAGACTTCTAGATTCCGAAAGGATATCAAGACGCGAACAAGAGAGAGTATTGAGCTCTCTCCAGTTTGCTTCGGTGACAGACCCAGTGCTAAGAGCACAGCTAAAGGATGCAACCGGAGTTTGGAGAAGTTTTGCATCAATCGTGCGAAGAGATCTGAGAAGACCAGTTCCGCTTCGGCTACGTACTCTTCTCAGGCCTTGGTCCCAAGCCAAACTTCTAAAGAAGTCGGTTCTTCTTCAGCCACCTCACCCGTCGGTGACGATTCACTCAGACGCCTCGAAGGAGGAATGGGGAGGTCACTCTCATCGGAAAAAAGTCCAGGGGACTTGGTCCAAGCTATTCAAGACCTTTCACATAAACTTTCTAGAAGCTATGGCAGTGCTCCTTACCTTAAAGAAAGTTTCCCCGCGTCACTCGATCCACATAAGGTTGGTGATGGACAGCGAGGTAGTTGTGAGATGCTTGAATCAACAAGGATCGAGGTCACCACCTCTCAACCTGGTGACGTGGCCATCTTCCGATTGGCGGAAAAGAAGAAGTGGTACCTGTCGGCAGTTCACCTTCAAGGAGTCCGCAATGTGACAGTGGACGCTCTATCCAGGTTCACACCGATAGAGTTGGAATGGTCCTTAGACGCAGGATCATTCTCCTTCATTCTGAATCAAGTCCCAGAACTGCAGATAGACCTCTTTGCGACGAAAGACAACAAGAAGTTGCCCCTGTACGTGTCCCCGTACGAGGACCCCTTAGCGGAAGCAGTGGACGTGATGTCCCTCAACTGGAACAGAGGGTCCAGGATTTATCTGTTCCCTCCTCACAACCTTCTGTTGAGGGTCCTCAACAAACTGAGATCCTTCAAGGGGGTAGCGGCAATAGTAGCCCACAAGTGGCCGAACAGCGTGTGGTTCCCCCTGGCATTGGAACTACAGCTGAAGTTTGTACCGCTACCAGATCCAGTTCTGACTCAGCGAGTCCAGAAGTCGACTGTCTGCGCTTCATTACAGAAAACCCGGACCCTGCAGCTCATGATTTTCTCTCCCTAGCGGTGAGAAAGCGTTTCAGGATTTCGAAAGCCAGCATAGACTTCCTAGAGGAATATAAGTGCAAATCTACTAGAAGGCAATATGAGTCATCTTTGAGAAAATGGGTGGCCTTTGTCAAGGCAAAGAATCTGCAGGAGATCTCGACAGACTTCTGCTTATCTTTCTTCATCCACCTCCATGGTCAAGGATTGGCAGCTAACACGATTTCAGCGTGTAAGTCTGCTTTGACAAGACCCATTCTATATGCCTTCCAGGTCGACCTAGGTAACGAGTTCTTTAATAAAGTTCCGAAAGCCTGCGCTAGGCTCAGACCTTCAGCACCTCCAAAGGCCATTTCATGGTCTTTAGACAAAGTTCTTCATTTCGCTTCTCTGTTGTGCAATGAAGAATATGCGTTAAAAGATTTGACACAAAAAGTTATTTTCCTATTTGCACTCGCGTCCGGGGCCAGGGTTAGTGAGATTGTAGCCCTCTCGAGAGAGGCAGGTCGTGTTCAGTTCCTGGATGGGGGAGAACTGAACCTGTTTCCGGATCCTACGTTTCTCGCCAAGAATGAGTTACCCACCAACAGGTGGGGTCCCTGGAGAATCTGCCCTCTGAAAGAAGATGCATCTCTATGTCCAGTAGAATGCCTAAGGTCTATCTTCATAGAACTTCAGACTTCTAGGGTGGTCAACTATTCAGGGGAGAAACATCAGGCTCAAATTTATCTCTGAATCAACTCAGAGCGAAAATCACACATTTTATTCGCAGAGCGGATCCTGACAGTACACCCGCAGGTCACGATCCGAGGAAAGTTGCCTCATCCTTAAATTTCTTTAATTGTATGGATTTTGAACATCTCCGTTCATACACTGGCTGGAAGTCTTCCAGAGTGTTCTTTCGCCACTATGCAAAGCAAGTAGAGGAACTAAAGAGATCTGTGGTAGCAGTGGGTCGCGTCGTTAACCCTACTGTTTAACTCTGCGAGGAACAGTGGTTTTAATTGGGACGATTAATTCCAGGGTGAGTGTGTAGTTACATACCGTACTACAAACTAAGTGAGGGCACTGAGTTGCCCATGTAGACTGTTCCATTTCCAAAGGTGAACCTAGCATAAGTGCAGACACGTGTGCCGAGTGTTTCTAACGCTAATGTCATTGATTTGTAATACAGACTTTTATGACTTTGATACCTCGGTATCTTAAAAGTGGCATTTAATGTGTTTTCTTTCAGATAAACAGTTCTGTTTACTATCATACTTATGCTTAAAGTTTTGGGTTATCCTCTTCTTATATATATATATAATTGTGGTTAACCTGTCTGTTTATTGTCTGTCAATGAACTTGTTCTTGAGAACCTTGCGTCTCTTTCACCTGTGTCAATTTATTGGTATAATTGAGCATTCATTCTATGTACCTTATCTGGGATAATTCTAATAGAATTGTTCCTTCATGCA
>NC_090740.1:92228539-92241039 GCF_036898095.1 Palaemon carinicauda
AGTAATATAACAAGCATTGAACTAAATGTTTACATTGTACTTCCGCACCCATGGCGCAACTCTCGAGCGAGGAGGACGTGTTCCAACCGCTGTAGTTGTTTTTTGAGGTTTATACAATTTACAAACATTGAAGGGATCTGACCTTTCACAGATGGCTTATGGCTAATACTATTAACAACAACATTAAAGGATTTGATGGAGTTCGGGAGGACATCATAATGGATTTAGATATGTCTAGTAGCAGCGATGACGAGCAACCTTTTATCACAGTCGAAAGCAAGAAAATGAAGAAAAGGAAAATGGGCACTATTGTTGTATCTAATGGGACGCCTGATGATAAACGAAAGAAATATTTAGGTGAAGGCTCTACTACGAAAAATCTAAAAGAAGGTAATGTTATCAATGCTAAAAGGCCTCGGCTGTATTTTCCGAGGAATGTTTTGGGCTTCCACGATCAGGTTCGTTGGGCAGTTCGGCTGTCCAAGTGTCATTGTGGCGGGATGTGGCAAAACAACCCCCACACCCTTGAATCTTACTTACTGACAATTGTCTCCTCAACACATACTTTCCCCTTACTTTATCATAAACTGGACTCTTGAACAAAAAGGACATAAAAACAAAACATACCCTTAATACTATATTTCTTAAAACTAAAACGCTCAACATAAATAATCCACAATCAAAATAATAATCACACTTACAACTAATCATAAACTTCACACTAAATATACAATAACCACCATTCAAATAATCAACAAAACCCCTAACAAAACTTAAATCAACCGCACACCAACACCCAAATAAATATCCGTGTTCATATATATTTTATAGACACCAACACTGTCTATACACACAAGCCAACTGTCTTTTATGGCACAACACCACTATATATAACCAGAAGACTGTCTTAAATATCCTTAACAGCCTTAACTCATCGGGGTAATGGGTGTCATCGTTGTCGATATCATCATCATCATCATCATCATCCGAAATCTTAATTGTAATAAACAGACCAGGTCGTCAACAGTTGGTCAATCCACTAGAGTATTCTAACAAGTTCCTTAAACAAGCCTGGTCATCAACAGTCAATTTCACATTCAAGTGAACTCTCTCCATAGGAGGAATTACGGCCTGAAAAATGAAAAAAGAAAAACACTTACAAACACTCCTAGCTAACTAAACTATCGCACCATAATCAAAGATAAATAATAAATTGTTCCTATCATTCACAATCACGACAAGCAAAGATAAACAAAATTGTACTTACTCAGAAATTCAATAATCACTTCCTCGCTGGTAACGAAAATAATAAATCTAGCATTCACACAACTGACGGTTACAGCAGTCAAATCAAAAATAAGCATTCACCCAAGACATTCACCACTGTCGTAACCTAACTAAAAACATAAACAAACAATCTCATTTAAACCAACAGTCTTTCTCACCACAAACGATCGATACACTAACTACTTTCGCTCGCTAACACAATCCCTCTCTCTCTCTCTCTCTCTCTCTCTCTCTCTCTCTCTCTGGATTTGGCAAAATAAAAAAATAAAAATAAAACAAAAATTAATCCTCCACATCATCCGGAATTTGAGGTTCTATTTAAGGAAGGGAGAAACATCCCATATATTACAGTAAAGGATGAGGTAGCTGTTGGTTTTTTAACAGAAAGTGGCTTTGAAAATATTGTAATGGAAAAACCAAAGGAGCTGTATGGTGTATGTACAAAGGTAATTATTTTTGACTACCCTACTTACTTGGACCCAGAAGATGTTTTAGTTGACAACCTATTTGTATGGGCAAAGCGCAGAGAAGTTAAAGTTGATGGCGAGTCTGTCCCTAAACCAAAATTAATTGCACTTATTAAGGGTCCGCCAATAGGAAGTATTTATCAAATGTCTAGGTTATAAGAGTGTTGCAGTGTTCATTGACAACCCTGTCATGTGTTATAAGTGTTGCATGTGGGGTCATATGGCCTGGAAGTGCCCTTTTGGCCATCGCTGTCGATTTTGTGGTAAGTCGCACGAGTCGAAGGTGTGTGGTGACAAAATCAAAGAAAAAGAAAAAATTGAACCAAAATGATGCAATTGTGGAGGTGCTCATAATGCTAGCTCTAGAGCGTGCCCCCGAATGCCCAAAAGTGATCGTTCGCTTAAGACAAATAATGAAAATCTAAGAAGCGATAGTTCTAGTCTTATTAATACTCAGGTTCCAGTGGCTAGTGAAAATTTCTGGGAAAACCGTATGTAAAAGGAAAACCAAATTTCGGTCAAGAATAAATCTAGTGAGGAGACTCAATTTCATTATAATAACTTTATCTCAGAGTTTCGTAAAGAGATAGCAGAACTGAAACAGGCAGTGTTAGCTATTAAGAATACTATGAATATTATATATTTGCAAAATAAAAATGTTGTGGTTGCAGAGGTACATGACAATGGTGGTGAAAGCACAGTTACATGCGAGGCTGGTTTGTCAGCTAATAAGCCTGATTATGTGGAAAATGTGGTCGGAGATTTTACAATCATTCTTGATTCGATAACCGAATATATGGAAAGTCCAACCAATCAGCTGAAAATGAATATTCTTCATTCTGCAAGCAAGTTAAGAAAGAGCATTTCTCAAAATGGCACATAAACTCAATGTTATATCCTGGAATATAAATAGTTTAAGAAAACGAATTACTGATTTGCATGCTTATACTCAGTCTACAAACGTTGATAAAATAGCTTTTAGTCCATGAGCCAGAACTCAAAATTTGGCATTTGACTACCAAATTAGTGAACAGATCAAATCATGATTTTTGGTTAGCTTGATGTCTGAAGTATCCAAAAACAGGGCTTGGACATTTCAGTTCGGTAGCTTAGTGCCCCAATGGCGGCCATCTTTAAAAATGGCCGCCGTTTTCGAGCTCTATGGCCTGTGTTCAGAAATTTGGCCATAGCTTCACCCTATATCAACCCATTTTCATGGAATTTCTCTTATTTTACTCAGAATCAAATTCTCCAGATATTCATGTATAATTCACGTAATTTCCTTGCTATGCTCTGTTCCAAAATGTACCTTTTTATGTCAAATAATGTGTTTTTTGACAATGTTTATCACACGCATCCCAGGAAGTTTGCCTCAGATTAGGAAATTGCCACCAAATGATGATATTTTCTTGCTTGAGATATCTAGAGAAATTAGAATTTACCAATGACTATATTACAAAGAGTTTTTTTTTGTGAGGGAGGAGGTATTCCACTCTGATATCCACACCCTCACATTTTCAGAATTTCACTGAAAATAAATATCTTGGGCATCTTAAATGAAACGTTGTCTTGTCTTGTCCTATAATATATTGTTTGTTGTTAGGCTATCTACATGTGTTCAGGAAAAACAGTTTTGTAACAGTTTTATACCTCACTAACCTGACAAGTTTTATAACAGTTTTATACCTCACTAACATGACAAGGTAAGCCTGACATTTTTATCCCTCACACACCTGTGAACTAGTACTGCATGTTACTGATAGATGTCACTACATCATTAAATTTCAGTGCATTTTTGGTCATAAAACAATGGAAAATCAGAAGGAAGGTCCATTGTAAAAACATCAAGTAAGTATGGTAGTCGTCCAGTGTGTGTATCAGACACTAAAAGATGTATTCATTTCCTTAAAACATGCACATGTTAGGGCTTCAGAGAGTGAAGTTTGTAGGACCCACAATTACGCCTTCAGTGCCACCAATCTCCTCATTTTGTTACAGGAAATTCTCTTTAATCAATGAGACAGCACCACAATGACTGTACCAAAAAAGAAAAATACTAAAATATGAGAAGGTTCCTTGCATTATATGCGGAAAGCTAGCTATGCCTGAGGAACTTGTTCGATTGACAATTGCTTTCTCTTAGAAAACACTATGAAGCAGCAAAAATTCGACAGTTCGAACCAATTATGAAACTTTCCAGTCATGATATGACTGAACTGCCTAATATTCTGTACCATAGTGGCTGCAGATCAGACTTCACGCATAAAAAAGCGCTTGCAAAGCTTGAAACTTACCCTGACACAAACGAACAAAAAGGCAAAGAATCAAGACAGTTGAAACGCAAGAAGACATTCGAGACATCACGTGTATATGAAAAGATTTGTATATTTTGTGAAAAGAAATAAAAAAGTACAAAAGGTTTGAAAACTCGTGAAAAATTAATTCAGGCTGTGGATTTGCGTACTGATGTACGAATTCCCGACACTGCAACTCTTAAATCAGATGTAAGGATTTTGTCAGTTACTTTAAGGGATATAGTGGCAGCTGAGGCCCATTACCATGCCTCTTGCTATAAAGCGTACGTGAAAGAACACCCTGTCGTGGACAAAAACAATGAACAAACTGAAAATACCTAAAAAAGTTCAGTTTATGCTACCATGGTTAACTTGTACAAGTACATCCACAGTGATCGGTTTTTAAAACCACGCATCATTCCGCTTACAGAGCTTACTTCAAAACTAGGGTCTCTCTTTAGTGAAAAGAGTGTAGAAGTCCGCGATTCAACAAAGAATCATCTCAGCCGCAATCTCAAGACATAATTTAGCGAGAGATTGCCTTTTTTTACACATAAGCGAAGGGTTTACGTTCGTCCTCATACACTTACCACAGGTTGCTTGTGACTATCTAGACTTGAAATGTGACTTGGCAGAGCTGAGTCGAGGGCAAAAATGTGAACTGATGATTATTCAAACAGCTATCATATTACGTGACCAGGTGAGAAATGAGATGAAGGAACAGACTTGGCCTCCAATACCAGATGAACTGACAGAGAAATACATCGATCTACCGGCATGCCTCACTCACTTTTTGCAGATCCTCATTGGTGGCAAACAGGCTTTGCCCTCTGATCGAATCAACAGACTGGCATGGTCTTTAGGTCACGACATTCTGTATATTGTAACCAATGGCCAGGTCATCACGCCAAAACATGTCCTGCTACCTTGGGTAATCAAGACTATCTGGTAATGTTGAACTCATTCACATTCTAGATCGACTTGGTCATGGTTGCTCTTACACTCACCTAGAGGAGATTGATACAGCACTTTGCATCGAGAAGCTGAGAAATGTGGATCAAGGGGCACCACTTATCCCTCTAGGTACATATCCTTTAATCCCTACAGGACTTGCATATGATAATATTCACTCACTGGAAGAAACCCCGAGTGGTACAGGAACTTCATATTGTGTGAATGGCATCATTGTTCAACCAGCAGTTTCATCTTGTGCACCAGAGAGAGTACCAGTACCATTTTTTAACAAGAAGGATAAACGATGCACGGTCTGAAGAAAGGAACCGTGATTAAAGGAACAGACAAGGAAATAGTACTGAAGGCGGACAATCGTGTGTTTGGACACATGCTACTTATAGCGCAAAGTAGGAAACTGGACATGAAAGAGGTCTCATGTTACTCTTTAGGTCCCAAACCTTGGGCTTTGGTTAATGCTGATGGAACTCTTAAGAAAACTGCAAAAGCAAACCTAAGCTCACATCTTGAAAAGCAAGCTGCTTTTATTGACTTACCAAGTGGTCCAAGGGCAGCAATCAATGATGATATGGGAATAGTTCAGAAAATTCATGGAGAAAATTCTACATTTGGAGAACTTTCTGAGCAGATCCTTAAAAGCATTCTGAATCATAGCTCCAAAAGCCAACGAGTTGATGTGGTATTCGATGTGTACACTGAACATTCCATTAAGAATGCTGAAAGGGTTAGTCGAGGGGCCAAAGACAGTCTGCTTTTCCATGATATGAAGTTGGGACACCAGATTAAGAATTGGAAACGCCTTCTTGCGAATACAGAAAGCAAGAACAGACTGACCAGGTTTCTGGCAGTTAGCTGGAAGGAGGAGGAGGTGAGACAACGCCTTGGTGAAATTACGTTATTCGTAACTGTTACAGAACAGTGTTTTGAAACTACAAAGGATGGCATCAGAGAGGTTCCAGAACTGACATCCTCTCATGAAGAAGTGGATACGAGACTTGCACTCCATGCTAAGCATGCAGCAGGCACACACAACCATGTGCTGGTCCTTTCGTAAGATACTGACGTGTTTGTGATGCTTTTAGCTCTCGAAGCTAAGATAGGTGGACACTTATTCCTGAGATGAGGGAAGAAGAACAAAATCAGAATAATTGATATCTCCAGAATGGCAACTATCATTGGCAGGGATGTGTGCACTGCTTTGTTGGGTGTGCCTGCTTGGACTGGCTGTGATTCTCTAAGTGCTTTTTCTGGCCAGGGGAAGATCAAAGCAGTTAACTTGATTCGTTCAAATTATAGATTTAAGGAAGCATTCTCTCTTCTAGGGAGAGAATGGAATACTGTAGATGAACTGTTTTTAACTCTATAAAAATTTGCCTGCAGCATGTATTTGTGCAGTGCAAAGAGCACATCTGTAAATGATCTGAGATATGAAATATTCAGCTCCAGAAATGGTGATGTGTCTTCAGGACAACTGCCTCCTTGTAAGGATGCTCTTCAACAGCACACCAAAAGGGCCAATTATAAAGCAGCCATATGGAGACGAAGCCTTGAAAACTCACCAACAATCCCAGATCCTACAGACGGACATGGATGGAAAGTTGATGGGGATGAGCAAATTTGCATTGAATGGATAGCTGGAGCACCAGCAACTGATATAGTGCTTTCACTGATGTCATGAAAATATGTTAGATCATGCAAATCTGGCAATTTTGCATTCATTGACAATGGATTACCCTGCACACCAGCCTGTAAATTGCACGAATGTGACAAGATGAAAGATGATGAGTTGGAAATAGTTCCAGACATGGATGAAAGTGACTCTGATGATGAATAGAATCCCCATAGGAAACATCGGCAGTTACAAGATTACAAATGTTTAAGGACATTTTGACTGTTTAATTTCAATATAAATTGTGGCTCATTGTGTTCAGGTGACATATTACGTAGTCGGTGCATTTGCTTGTCTCCAAAGTACTTCTTTTAAAAATACAGATTTCAGGACACACAGTGCGATAGGTGTTGCCTCACGTGCATCCCTGAGTCACGTGAGTGGTAACTTGATCACTTTCTATTGTTTATTGGTGCTGTATGAATCCTTCTAGGCATTTCAAAAACAAACTTCATCATTTGGTGCCAATATCCTAAGCTGAGGCAAACTTCCTCTAACAAGTGGGAAAAAAATTGTCAAAAAACGCTTAATTTGGCATAAAAACGTACCTTTTAGAATGGAGTATAGCAATAAAGTTACATAAATTATACATGAGTATCTGTAAAATTTAATTCTGACTAAAATAAGAGTAATTTCATAGAAATTAGTTGATGTGGTTATGGACAGATTTTATAACACCTACCATAGAGCTCGAAAACGGCGGCCATTTTTAAAGATGGCCGCCACTGGGGCACAGAGCTACCGAACTGAAATGTCCAAGCCCTGTTTTTGGATACTTCAGACATCAAGCTAACCAAAAATCATGATTGGATCTGTTCACTAATTTGGTAGTCAAATTTGGTCTGGCACATGGACTATTTGCAGGAAGTAGGTAGAAATGTTTCCTCGCTCCAAATTAACGGTTACAATCTTTTTGAATTACAGGCTAATGAATCCACGAATTGCAGAGGTTTAACAATTTACATAAAGAATAATATTCCAGCATCGATCTACTTTGCTTGTAAAGTCAATGGTACTGAGTGTTTGGCTATTAAAGTAACGCTTAAAGATGCAGAAATATATATTGTTAATGTTTATGTACATGCGGATTCTTTGGCTATTGAGGACCTACCTGATGTAATTTTTTCTGAGGATTGTGTATTACTTGGTGATTTAAATGCTAGACATATTGCTCTAGGTAGTGGCTCCCGAAATCACAATAGGATTATTTTAAATAGATTTTTAGGTTCGATTGAAAATGCGTCTGTACTTGGTAACTGTGAAGCAACACATGTTAGAGGAGGCAGGCTTGATTATGCTATACTTTTCAACATGCCTGGAGTACAGACAGATTTCTCTGTTGTAACCACTTTATTAAGTGATCATTTTGCTCTTAGAATTAGTTTTTATTTAGAAAAGATTTCACTTATTAACAATGGAACTAGATACGTATTGCATGACAGGCAGAAAGGTGATTTTATAGAAAAAGTAAGTGACTGGTACAAAGAGTATAAATTGCTAGGTATTGAGGATGAAAATGTTTTTCTTGAGGACCTGTTAGCAGTAATAGAATCTATACTTTACAAACCACAGAAAAAACCTAATTCTGCCAGTAATCATAAACGTAGGTATCATAACGACAAAATAGTGAAAGGCTGGAACAAGTTGCTACAAAAATGCCATAGGGAATGGTCTAAAGACCAGAATAATATGCAATGCAGGGAAACGATGGTTACAGTGGCTGAACATGCTACAAAAATGAGGCAAGAGGTTAGAAGTAAGTATTGGGAAGGTTTTTTACGGGACATCTCCTTTTCAAAACCCTTACGTCAAATTTGGGATGGTGTCAATAAAGTAAGGGGAGTAAAAAGAAAGAAAAATGCACATCCTAATGCCAGAGAAAAAGCAGAGGCATTAGCCGCCAGATGGTCGTATGCAACGAACTTAGATTCTCTCCCTCGAAATATACAAGAAAGCCTTAGGAAGTTACAGAAACAAAGACGTAGACTAGTTTGTATGCAGAAGAACTTAATGGATGACACCTGTATTCATTTCACCAGGGATGAAATGTTAAATAGTGTTAAGAAGGGGAAGTCAATAGCTCCCGGTAAAGATGGTATAACATACGATATTATTAACTGTCTTATAACTATGGGGGACAGTCCTCTTTTAGCATTATTCAATTTATCATACAGTAATGGTCGCTTACCTATTAAATGGACAATTGCTCTTATGATACCTGTACCCATGGGAAATAATTATTACAGACCTATCTCCTTGACTTCTTGTTTATCAAAAACTATGGAACGTATGGTTTTAAACAGGTTGTTATATAAAGTTGACGGGCTCCTTTCTCCGAATCTTTATGGTTTTTTGAGGAACAAGAGTACCTATGATTGCGTATTAAAAAGTCTTAGTACTGCTAGTGTCGACTGTAGAATGTTTTTAGATTTAAAGGGAGCCTTTGATAAAGCCAATAAGGATGTAATATTGGAGTGTCTTATTAAAAAGGGTATAAAAGGCAAGCTACTGATGTGGATTTCACAATATTTGAGTAACAGAAGGGGAACTGTTATGTTTCAGGGTTACGAGTCCACTGAAAAGTATTTTGAACATGGTACTCCACAGGGGGGGGGGGGTGCTTAGCCCCCTGATTTTTAATATATTAATGGATGAAATTGCAAGTTATGAATTTCATGGAAATTCACAAGTAATCATTTATGCGGATGATATTCTCATATAATGCAAATCAGAGGAGACTTTGAGTATTGTGTTGGCTGAAATATCAGATCTTTGTATATCTTTAGGTCTTGTGGTAAATGAGAGTAAAACAAAATATCAATCACAAATGGTAAGTGATAAAGAATTATGGCTGAATGGAGTAAAACTAGAAAGAGTAACAAGTTATAAATATTTGGGTATGTATATTGGTTTTGGTAAAATAATGGATCAAATTACCCATGTGAAGAACATCTGTACATCTCGGCTTAAACCATTACGTGTTTTGTCTAATCATGGTAACAGTGTTGGCATTCCAATATTAAGGTCTGTATATCTTTCCACTATTAGAAGTATCATAGACTACTTGGCTCCAGTCTTATGTAGTTTTTCAGATAAAGATCTTCGCCCCTTGGAAATGTTGCAAAACAAAGCTATGAGAGTAATATTAGGTTGCCCTAGAACTGCAAGGATTGAAATAATGCGAATGGAGCTGAATTTCCCGAGTGTCACTCAAAGAATAAGAGAGTTGACAGTCTCCTCAATTATAAGACTGATTAGACAAAATGATAGGCATTTCAAAATTATTATAAATAGATATGTGACAGGCGTTCCAGGTTTCTTCACACTGAATGAATATTCACGAAAGCTTTGTAAAATATTGAATGACTATAATGTTTTTGATTTCTGTGTGCCTTTGCCAAGTTCACGTCCAATAAAACCTTGGATTACTGAGAAAGTAGATATAAGTATAGAGCTACTTGATTTGAGAAAAAGGGACAGCAATCCCCTTGAACTTAAACAGCTGTTTTTGGAAAAGATATCTGGGTACCCAAAGGATACGGTGATTCATGCTTATTGTGATGGTTCTGTAAGCGGATGTCGAGCTGGTCTTGGTGTTGTAATTAGAGAATTTTTTGAATTTGGTTATAGTACAGAGGAGAGAATATCTAAGCGTATTGGTGATCACAGCTCATCTACCACTGCTGAGCTGTTTCCCATATATGAGTGTTTGAAATTTGGAATTAATAAGGAAAAATCTATAATATGTTTTGTTGACAGTCAGAGTGCTCTTTTGGCTTTAAATGCCAAATTACCTTCTGATGAGGAAATAGTTACCAAATGCAACGAGTACATTTCTGTCATAAAAGGGTCAGGATACAGTGTGAAATTCGTCTGGATACCCTCACATTGTGGTATATATTTTAACGATGTTGCTGATGAATTAGCAAAACAGGGGTGTAATAAAGAATCTATAGATTACGCCACTTCAGTTAGTATGAGGAAAATAAAGTCACACATGGCCAGAGTAAGGGAAGGATGGAACATTGAGAATGCTAGGACAATCATGAGTAACGGCAGTAACAGTATGTCTCATTATGATTATGTTAGTAACAATACACGTTTTACTTATGGAAAGTCTTCAGCTAAATGTGATGGAATTGTTATGAGACTTTAGCTAGGCTATAAACACTATTAGGAATATAAGAGTGGAGAGGGTACCCCTTGTAAATTATGTGACGCTGCAAATTCACACACACTGCAACATTACATTATGGAATGTAGTTCTTTGGCAGAATTTAGGAATCTTTATAATAATTTTGAACAAATTGTGTGTTTTTTCATTAACAATAATTTGTACAAGAATATTGTAAATAAATTTAAAAAAACTGATATAAGGTACTAAAATTGAGAAGTTACTATATTACTTTTTATTTGTATAATGTTTAGTGTTTGCTGCAGTAATATGGAATTTGAAATGGAAGTGGTTGTTCTCTGTACATTAGATAATAGTTCTCCTTTTATGTGAAAACGGGCTATAAAATGTATTTTATGTAGAAAATTTTATGGTTATTTTGAACATGTTAATCAGTTTCAAGTGTAATTGTAGCGTTCAAATTTATTATAACAGGGATGTATTTGGTTTAGTCTATTTCTACTGAAACTGGGGACTTTTACTAGAAAGTTTTGTTTTATGAAAATTATAACTAAAATTTAGTATTATGTAATTTTGAAACTGTGAAAGCCTTATAAGGCTTGTCACTTATGTAATTTCGAAATTGTTCTCCTTTGTAAAAAACGAGTTGTTATATCATGGTTTTTGGGCTGTTTAGCAAGACTAACAGATCCCTTTGACGCCTTTTTATGGCAATAAACTTTTAAAATTAAAAAAAAAAAATATCTTTTGATTCATACATTTATTTGTCTATTTCTACTGAAACTTGGAGATTTTGCTGGATGGTTTGTTTTATCAAATTATAACTATGATTAAGTATGTAATTTCAGCCTCTGTGAAATAAACATATAAGGTTCATGCTAATTTACTTTGGGTAAATTCGAAATTATTCATGTAGGTGTTTTCATTTGTAAAAACTATTTGTTACTAAATGTATTTTTTGGTTTATGTAAATTATTACTAGGTTTTACTTTTGTACTTAGCTTTTGTTCATCTATGTAAATTAAAGATTGAGTGGGCTGTCTAGCAAGACTCACAGCTCCTTTTGACCACTGTTTGTCAATAAATTGTTTGAATTTGAATTTGAATTGTAATTCCTTACAATTTCATTAACAAGATGAGAGTCTAGTTTAAAAAGAACAGAGCTCATATTTAAAATTTGATTATCAAAATATTCAATAAAGCAGATTCAATAGTATTTCTTTTAACAAGGTTTTTACAAAATAAAATCTCCGAGGAGTTTTCCCAGTCAATGCAGTGGCACTAGACATTTGTCCTGTCCTAACTGCATATCGATGTTGTTTAATTCTGTTGTTAAGCAGTTTTCTGGTTTGACCCAAATATTTCTTGTCACACCCCAGTACAAGGAATTATGTAAATAGAGACATTATTATAACTTGGAGAATTATTTATAAGGACATTCTTTACTGTTCCTGAACATTTAAAAACTAAATTTACTTGGAATATTTTCAATAAGTCTTTGATATAAGCAAAGTTTTCATTGTATGGAAGAGCAACCACATTCTCATTCTTAAAAGGTTTCCTATTCTTGTCGGAATGAAATTTATGTTTAGCTTTCTGTAGAGACTTGTCAATTGAAAATTTATGATATTTCAATTTAATTCCTATATCATTAATTCTACGAAATTCTGTGTCTA
>NC_090740.1:92246039-92256039 GCF_036898095.1 Palaemon carinicauda
ACATTGTTACTGTGGGAAAAGAAGATAGTACACCCCCATGCATGCCGAAAATTGCCAGTTTGTTCAGTTTCCTGTCGAGGGAGTAACAGCACCGAAACTCGCCAATCAAAATGGCGGGCCACGACCTTTTTATGGGGCCCTATCAACAGGAACTGTTGGGGGGCTTCTAATTGCCCTAACTCTGGAGGACTTCGTCGTCGAAGCAACAGCAGCGGGCACATTGACAGACAGGGCAGGCCCATAAAGGCCAAGGACAACCGCTAAAATTGGAAATGGTCCTAGACAGCAACTGTAGAACGAGGGTCCCAAGGGAACCGACAACAATCAACCCATACACAAGTTAAGTAACGTGGTATTAATCTGCAATTTTTTGAATAACGAATATGTTGTAAGATTTTGTAAAAGATTGTAGAGAATGAAGTTGCAATTCCGTTTTCTTTACATAATGTTAAAGTAAAATAAAAGACCACTAGTTTTGATTGAAAAAAGTAACTAGTCGAGTAAGATGTTTTCAATGTTAAAGCTCCAAGTAAAGATTGAATTTTTCTTTTCTTAAAGGAAAAAGAAATAGTATTGATTTTTGTTGTTGACGAGATAAATAAGAAATTATTCTTTACCCTCTGTAAACTCTGAATTTCCATTGCATAGTTTTTTTTTTTTTTTCGTTGCCAAAAGTGTGGATTGTGTTGGCGGGAAAAAAAGTAGCGTGACATGTTGAAATAATTCTGTGTGAACAATTATAATTGTTATTCAATTCGAGAGAAGAAATGTTCCAGTCATGATTGAAATGTAAGAAGTTTGTAAATTTACTGTTAAGACATAATCTATGGAGTTTTTATGATGTCCTATTTTAAGTATTTACTTGGTAAAATTATGGAGAAAGAAATGTATATTAGGTATAGTGATACTTTGAAAAACTCGTGTTGAAATATTTCTTCCTACGTCACACACTGTATTGCCGATGATTTGTTATGAAATATTTTAAAAGAAAGTATTAAGCAGTTGTTTGTTAGTTTTTTCTGAGAATATCTTGTTTAATGAAGATAACTTTGTTAACGTAATAGCCGAAGTAATTTCATTTGCCAACAGTTGTTAAGTAATTAGTAATCTGTCATGTGTGCAGTTTAAAGCTCTTGCATTTAGTTTCTTTTGGTTACAATGTCTCATAAATGATATGTTCCACTAGTGCTAGGGTCTGATTGATGACACCGAGCATTGTTAACAAATTATTTTAAGAAAGTAATGACAAATGTTTTAGCAGGGAACATTTTTTGAGTTTAAAAAAAAAAAATGAATGAATGGAATGATGTGTCTCAGTATTCCCTTAGTGTATCATTATGGCGTCACAACTACTGTACGAAGAACGCATCGTATGTTTTTTTTTTTTTTTTTTTTTTTTTTTTTTTTTTTATTGAAAAGAAATTTAAGATTCTGACATATAACATGATTGATTCAAGTTAAAAGTCAGAATTAAGTCTTCTTTTTTTTTAACTCTACAGAATTGTGAGTTTTTGAAAAATCGTGATGAATGAAGAGTTGATTTTTATTAGGTGCCATTTAGCAACAAGACAGAAAGAAGATAATTTGAATTCTTGTTTAGATTTGTCTGTTTATTTTAACTTACGAGAAAAAAAAATGAGAAATTTGAAAAATGACAAACAGGTTGCCGTAGACGTTTTCAGTTTGTGTTATAGAATAAAGTGTGTTCAGAATGTGTGTAAAAACAGATATGTGTCACAATCGTTATAAAAGATGTGATAGCAGTTAGGATTTAGTAACTAAAAATTTTATGTTCTAGCAACAATCGCTCCGCTAACCACTTGCTGAACATCACTATGGAACCATGTACAAGAAATGAGAAATTCAGAAAACAAAAGATGACTTAAAATTTTGTCTTTGTTTTTAAAAACATACTAGCCTAGCATGTGACTGAGGTGAGCTAGGCACCATGTCAGCATAAACCTGGAGTGACGTCTATGTTTTGAAAACAGCTTGGTCTAGTATTGGTTGACACACAAAAAATAGGATACATTAACAAAAAGTTTAATGGTAAGGGGATCGGATTATCAAAATAAACTTGGAGTTAGATAGTAAAATATAAGTACCCATACCAATGTTCCTTATTGATTAATTGATGTCGGATAAGAGAAGTAACAGATGCTCAATGTCAGATTGTGTTAAAACAAAAAAAAAGGTATATTTTTGTGTCAGAATATATGGAGAGAGGTGATTTTGTTTGCGATTGAGTGATTTGGTGAAACAATGAGAAAAAGCAGAGTATTTTGTATGGAATAATATCCGTTTAATAACAGTATTAAGATACTAATTACTTACCCCTTAGACATTTGTAAATGCCAATGACCTGTCTAAACAGCAGTGGAGACTGTCGTTAATGTGTTCATGTAGTTTTCTGTTCTGTATTATCTTTCTCTCTCTGTTTACGCAGTTCCTTCTTGCCATAATTCCCTGTTTATATATAATGTAAAGACGCACTTTTAAGATTTTGAGCGCTTTGTCTCGTTGCAAAAGATTTTGATGTTTGATGCAAAATAAGAGTCAGCTGATTCAACTTATGAAAGCCTCTGTGTGAAGAATTGTGTTTGTATACAATGGTGTGTGTAAGATTATGAGAAGAGCAGAGAGAGAGAGAGAGAGAGAGAGAGAGAGAGAGAGAGAGAGAGCGAGAGAGAGAGAGAGAGAGACGAGAGTGTGCATACGCAAATGCAGTGTTAATATGTTCTCAGAATAAGTGGAAAAATGGGGATGACTAAGCAGAAATTGCTTATTCGTGTTTGATAGTGTCACAGTTTTGTGAGATAATTCCGTGGAATATTAAGTAAGAGAGAATTGTGTGTTTGTTTTTTTTTTTTTTTTTTTTTTTTTTTTTTTTTTTTTTTTTTTTTTTTGAGTCAATGATAAGAGTTTCAGTTAAGATATGCTATCTTGGTTAGTATACAGAATTAATTGTTGTTACCTATTCTTAGGGGAGTTAGGCTCAAGCTGAAGGTGTTTCCTTCAGTAACCATGCAAATTGAAGTATGTATGAGTTTTAGTTATTCGTTACTTCAGCCGTTACGAGTAAAACAGATAGAATAATTTGTCCCATAGATGCCTTAGGGAAGTAGAAACTTTTTTTTTTTTTTTTTTTTTTTTGAAGTTTATTCGAGATTCTATTTTCTTCCTGTTGAACATCTGTGACATGTTATGAAGAATGTGTTATGTAATGAATAAAGTTTAACGTAATTTATGAATAGTTTGGCAGTAACAAAATAGTTTGCTGTTCAGTTTTAACGTAAATTCACGTTTTCCGCCTTATATATATATATATATATATATATATATATATATATATATATATATATATATATAGATATAGATATATATATATATATATATTTATACATATATATATATATATATATATATATATATATATATATATATATATATATATATATATATATATTTCGGAATAATGTTCCCTATCCTTAATTGCACTAGGAAGTTATGATTTCCAATTATTTCTTTCTGATGGGTTGCTAACACAAGAGCCCTTGTTTGTGTAATGTATGGCAAACTAGGATGAATAAATGTCCTAGAATATTTTTTTTTTATTAATTTTTTTTTTTTAGCCAGAGTTTAAGTTCAACCTAGTGTGAGTACAAGCAAAAGATAAGACACCACAAAATAAGAGTATCAGGGTATTGCAGAAGGCAATGTATGCAAAGTGCATGACTCTTTCGTGAAACTTGTCCCAGTAAGCGTGTTTGCAGTCGTCGGCACAAGCCATGTGTCGGGAGTTTACCCAGTTTGGAATTCCAACAATTGGGCGTCTGGAGAGTGAATACATAAACCAGATGACGATGTCATCATAACTTTCTTCTTGAAAGGAGTGTGCGCTTGAGGAAAGCCTACAAGAGAGAGAGAGAGAGAGAGAGAGAGAGAGAGAGAGAGGAGAGAGAGAGAGAGAGAGAGAGAGAGAGAGAGAGAGAGAGAGAGAGAGAAAGACTTTCTATACCTGGGAGTTGAGATGCCCTTAAAGTTTTTTATGTACCTTGTTCTGAGTTGACAAATACAGATTTGAACTAACGAATTTTGGAATTCCCTGTTATAGTTATTGAGGGATTGTTATTGTTTGTTCACCGTCTGGTTGGACTGGTGTTCTGTTGTGATGCTTTTTGATGCCCTACCTGTCCCAGGTTGAGTGGGGAAAAGGAGCCAATATTCTTTATGCAGGCGAAACTCATCCCGGTAGGTTAAAAGATGCTTTGAGGAAGACCACCCTCCAGAATTCATGCAATGATTACAGGGGTGTGGGAAACACTCCAACGCTGGGAGTGGTTCCGAGGATCCCTGGCATGCCTCACTTAATGCAGAATATAGGCTTCGCCCAAATGAGTATTAATAATGTTTCTTTAAATTTGTATGACTCTTTTAAAATTTTAGTTGTGGTTCTCGACAGCAAATTTACTGTAGAGAAACACATTCGGTTTGTGTCTTCTTCAATTGCACAAAAATTTGGGTTATTGAGAAAGTAATTTAAGATTTTCGGTGATCAATCTATTCTGAAGAAGGGTTTTAATTCTCTCATTCTACCTTGTTTTGAGTATTGTTTTCCTGTCTGATTTTCAGCTGCTGATTTTCATTTTAATATGTTGAACATAAACTTACCGTCTATTAAATTTCTTATTCTTGATCTAGATATTAATCTTTGGCACCGTCGTTCAATTAGTTCATTATGCATGTTGCATATGATTTTTCATAACTCTGACCATCCTTTACATTCAGATCACCCTGGGCAATTCTATCCTGTTTGTAATACGAGGCGGGCAGTTAATTCTAATAGCCAGGCCTTCTCCACCACGAAGCTCAATACTACACAGTATTCTAGAAGTTTTATTCCAGCTGTTACCAAGTTGTGGAATGATCTTCCTAATCGGATAGTTGAATCAGTCAGTATAATTTATAAAGTTCAAAGTTGGAGCAAATGTTTTATGTTGACCAGGGTGACATTAATCTTTTTATAGTTTATATATGACATATCTATTTTTGACGTTGTTAATAGTTTATATATATGACATATCTATTTTGACGTTGTTACTGTTTTTAGAATAATTTATTGTTAATTTGTTATCATTATTTAATTATTTCCTTTTTTCCTTTCCTTACTGGGCTATTTTTCCCTATTGGAGCCGTTGGGCTTATTGCATCTTGATATTCCAACTAGGGTTGTAGCTTGGCTACTACTACTACTACTACTACTACTACTACTACTACTAATAATAATAATAATAATAATAATAATAATAATAATACTATTACACTTTGGTTATCTTTGCTTGGATACCTGCAGAAGTGTTCCGAGTGGAGGAAAAGAGCTTTGCTTCGTTATGATACTTTTGTACCAACCGTGTGTCACACAATTGTACATAATTCCTTTTGTATATATTATGCTTGTATCTTCGCTCTTCCCTAGCACTAAAACGAACATGAAAATTCATGTCTTCTGTTTTGCTCTGAACATTGTCTGTCTCTCTAACATGTTATGTCCTGTTGCCTTGAGGTTTTGTATATAAAGAAGAGTGTTCCTTAATATATAACTCAGTTGATTGCATCCTGCCTTTGAGTTCACAACTCCTCTCTCGGCCCGTCACATTGGTGACCCCGGAGAGACTCGCTCCTCCCGCCTCCCCCACCCTCCACCTCTCACCGTTACTATGACGCTGTCAACGCATACCTTCTGCAGCAGTACTCGCCGTCGCCAGCCGCCCGTATAGCAACGCCTTTTCAGCTCTCTCAACAACCGTTGGGAGACCAAAGCGCTTCGCTCCCCCTCGGGAAAATTACCAGTATCACTCGCCTGCAACCTGCTGCAGACAGCTCTCCTCGTGAGGTGAACCTACTTCGTGCCCTTATGGACAGCCACTTCATGACCTTCAAAACCTCCATCAACGCCTCCACTCGTGACGAAGAGGACACCTATTCAACTTCAACCGAAGCTGACGTGAATGCTGTAGGACATACACGCCTATGAATGCCGTAGGACATACACGCCTATGAACGCCGTAGGCCTATGAACGCCATAGGACACGCCTATGAACGCCGTAGGACACGCCTATGAATGCCGTAGGACACACTCGCCTATGAATGCCGTAGGACACACTCGCCTACCCTGTGACGAGCCAGAGCGGCAACACAGCCACCCATCATCCACCCCTTGCTCGCACCCCAGCCAACGACTTCTACAGCCACTCACTGCCGCTAATCGGTGCAGTTTTTACTACTACCTCTCCAGATTCAGGGCACCTATTTAACATGTTCAGTATGTCATTTTTAGAGGGGGAGCCATGTACCAACCGTGTGTCACACAATTGTACATAATTCCTTTTGTATATATTATGCTTGTATCTTCGCTCTTCCCTAGCACTAAAACGAACATGAAAATACATGTCTTCTGTTTTGCTCTGAACATTGTCTGTCTCTCTAACATGTTATGTCCTGTTGCCTTGAGGTTTTGTATATAAAGAAGAGTGTTCCTTAATATATAACTCAGTTGATTGCATCCTGCCTTTGAGTTCACAACTCCTCTCTCGGCCCGTCACACTTTCTTTTAGTATGATACAGTGGGTTAACAGTTTGATGATGTTGTTCATTTATTTTTGATACATCTGTTTAAGTATATTAAATATGGCATTATGTTTAAATATTTTAAATGAAGTTTCATTATGGTTAAAGATATCAAATGATGTTTCATTATATTTAAAGATATTGGATGATATTACATTATGTTTGGTGATGCTTGATAATACTGTTCTCTTCTTGTGATTCATTTGCATATTATGGTCATACTTAATAACTATTGTTGTCACTATTTGATAACGACTGTGATGGATCCGGGTGTACTTAAGGGATACAAAATATCTATGGAGAGTGAATGTTGAGGAAATGTGCGCGAGTGTTGACTTTCTAAGGAATTGTTTCTCTGATACTTTTTTTTTTTTTTTTTTTTTTGTGCTAGCGATGATCATTTTCGCTTAAGAACATAATCACTGTGTATAGTATTTATTTTTACCAATACTTTATTTTTAGATCTCTTTCAGACAGAGTTCAATGAATGAGTGTAGGCATGAAATATGAGGGCATTCATTATCTTTGTACGATAAGTGCATTCACTATTGGACTGTGAGATTTAGACAAGTTAAGTATTCATAAATGAAAGGGTTCATTTCTGTTGCATAAGTCATAATTGACAATTTGCAGTCACAGTCATATGTGTGTTTTCTAAATAAATTATTTAGTATTCATACATGTTCATATGTAATGTATATTTATCCTGATTACAGACAAAAGTGACACTTCTGACCAGTCGGGAATCGAACCCTGGTCCAGGAAGCTTGTATGACAGTGACAATACTATTTAGTCGCGAAAAAAGATAAAAATCAATGACAATTCTTCTGTATTTATTCCTTTCAAATGCAGGTTTTTTGTACTTAGACTTGAAATCAACCCATCTTTACCGTCGTCGCTAATTGGTAGATTTGTACTTGGGATTCGATTAACGATAAATTAGGACTAATTACATGATTTTTTTTTCATATTCAAATAAGCCATATATTTTGATACACTATTGTCTGGGTTCTCTTATCGACCTCAGGATCAGAGTCCTAAGGAGGAACCACTCAAAGACAGTAGCTTTTGACTGACCCGGAATCGAATACTGGTCCAGGAAGCTTGTATGACAGTGACAATACAATTTAGCCACAAACAAAGATGAAAGTCAATGACAATATTTTTATACTTATTCATGTTAAATTCAGGTTCTTTGTACTTGAAATTGAAAGCCACCTATTTTCACCATCGTAGTTAATTGATATGTTTGTACCTGACAATTGGTTAATGATAAACTTTGCACATTTAGATGTGTTTTTTATATTCAAACAAGCCATATATTTTGATACACTATTATATGGATTCTCTTATCGACCTCAGGTTCAGAGTCCTAAGGAGAAACGACTCACATACAATGGCTTCTGACCGGCTGGCAATCGAACCCTGGTCCATAAAGCTTATCTGACAGTCATAATTCCATTTAGCCACGAAGAATGATAAAAGTCAATGACAATTCTTCTGTACTTATACACGTCGAACTCAGGTTTTTTGTACTAAGAATTAAAATCAGACCATCATCACCATCGTAGCTTCTTCTTCTTCATGTTCTTCTTCTTCTTCTTCCTCTTCTTCTTCTTCTTCTTCTTCTTCTTCTTCTTATTATTTTTATTATTATTATTATTATTATTATTATTATTATTATTATTATTATTATTATTATTATTATTATTACTAGCCTAGCTACAACCCAAGGTAGCAAAGGTAGCATTTATCAACTCTACAAATTCATAAGTATTCTTCAGCTCGCCCGTCGCACTGTAAATGAATAAACTCTGAAGTATACTTATGAATTTGTAGAGATGATAAATTCTGTCCAGGATGCAAAAACTATGTTATGTGTAGCTTTGAAAGAGAAAGTTTATTCACAAAAATTCCTATGAGGGAACTATTTGTGACAATTCTTGAACAACTTTTCCCTAAACCATAGGACCTTTTCGAAGGTTTCAATAAAAAGCAATTTAAAATACTATTAGAACTAGCTACTACTCCATCCGTGTTCATGTTTAATGACAAGTTATATGGAGATTTAGATGGAGTAGCCATGGGATTGCCATGTGGAACCACCTTGGCAGATACATTTCTATGTTATTGTGAAGGGAGATGACTGAGTGATTGTTTTGTGGAATTTAAGCCTTTTTTGTACTGTCAATATGAAGACGATAAATTTTTACTTTTTCAAGAATTTAGACCATATAAGCCTGTTTTTAGATGATTTAAATACAAACCATCGTAGTATAAAATTTACAAAAGAAAGTGAACTGGATGATACTTTGCCTTTTCTTGATGCCTTAGTTTAAAAAAAAAAAAAATTTACAGGACTAAGCACTCATTTCTCAAGTAGGGAACCAAAAATATACAAACTTAATTCAATAACATCACTGTTATATAGTTTTTACCATGTATGTTCAACTTATCTGAGGTTTCGCGAGGAAGAAGAGTTTCTAAAACCCTTTTTTATCTCTAATGAGTTCCCTCTGAACCTCTATTACAATTAAGTCAAGAAGTTTTCAGGTAAAATTTACAGTAAAAATTTAGCAATTAAAGTAGTATAACCGTACTATGGTTACGTTTCGGAGAGACTAAGAACAGAGGTTATGACTGTTGTGGGGAACTGTTATCCCCATATAGATTTAAAACTAATTTTTACTAACAAGCTCTCAGTTGGCTCACTTTTCAAACAAAAGAGGAGTCTACCTACCCCCTTGTGTTCCGGTGTCATATACATTTATCAATATGCACTCTGTAACAAGTGCTACACTGGAAGTGTAGGATTTATGAGCATATAAGGAGATTGGTACGAACCATTATAACTTTAAAATAAGAAACTAATTTCAGCTATTTATGACCATTCATTCAAATCTGGTCATGCCATTTCCGAGGACAATTTCAAAATTACAGGCAGACATAGTAATGTCAGCCAACTGGGAATCTTGAAGTCTTTATACATTTTGAAACAAAACCCAGCTTGAATGAGGGCTTACATGTTCAGTAGCAGGTGACCCATTGATCCGTTTTCTGGTCCCTGGGTTGATGCTCTGGGTAGGTGGTCATTGTCTCCTGCTGGTGACTAGGTATATTAGTTATTGGGTCTTTTATATAGTTATATAGTTATATCTATAATAAGTATTTTATTTGGTATTGTGTTCTTTGATTGGCTCGATTTTAGAGCTAGTTAGGCAGTTCTTGGAAGTATATCTTCCTAATTGTGTACCTATGATGATTTTTTATGAATTTAATTAATTTTACATAATGATAACTGCAGATAACCTGAAAATGACGGGAATTGTGTCAAAAGCTACCAAATAAAGAAGATGATAGCTGCATTGATCA
>NC_090740.1:92261039-92266039 GCF_036898095.1 Palaemon carinicauda
CAACGACTTCTACAGCCACTCACTGCCGCTAATCGGTGCAGTTTTTACTACTACCTCTCCAGATTCAGGGCACCTATTTAACATGTTCAGTATGTCATTTTTAGAGGGGGAGCCATGTACCAACCGTGTGTCACACAATTGTACATAATTCCTTTTGTATATATTATGCTTGTATCTTCGCTCTTCCCTAGCACTAAAACGAACATGAAAATACATGTCTTCTGTTTTGCTCTGAACATTGTCTGTCTCTCTAACATGTTATGTCCTGTTGCCTTGAGGTTTTGTATATAAAGAAGAGTGTTCCTTAATATATAACTCAGTTGATTGCATCCTGCCTTTGAGTTCACAACTCCTCTCTCGGCCCGTCACACTTTCTTTTAGTATGATACAGTGGGTTAACAGTTTGATGATGTTGTTCATTTATTTTTGATACATCTGTTTAAGTATATTAAATATGGCATTATGTTTAAATATTTTAAATGAAGTTTCATTATGGTTAAAGATATCAAATGATGTTTCATTATATTTAAAGATATTGGATGATATTACATTATGTTTGGTGATGCTTGATAATACTGTTCTCTTCTTGTGATTCATTTGCATATTATGGTCATACTTAATAACTATTGTTGTCACTATTTGATAACGACTGTGATGGATCCGGGTGTACTTAAGGGATACAAAATATCTATGGAGAGTGAATGTTGAGGAAATGTGCGCGAGTGTTGACTTTCTAAGGAATTGTTTCTCTGATACTTTTTTTTTTTTTTGTGCTAGCGATGATCATTTTCGCTTAAGAACATAATCACTGTGTATAGTATTTATTTTTACCAATACTTTATTTTTAGATCTCTTTCAGACAGAGTTCAATGAATGAGTGTAGGCATGAAATATGAGGGCATTCATTATCTTTGTACGATAAGTGCATTCACTATTGGACTGTGAGATTTAGACAAGTTAAGTATTCATAAATGAAAGGGTTCATTTCTGTTGCATAAGTCATAATTGACAATTTGCAGTCACAGTCATATGTGTGTTTTCTAAATAAATTATTTAGTATTCATACATGTTCATATGTAATGTATATTTATCCTGATTACAGACAAAAGTGACACTTCTGACCAGTCGGGAATCGAACCCTGGTCCAGGAAGCTTGTATGACAGTGACAATACTATTTAGTCGCGAAAAAAGATAAAAATCAATGACAATTCTTCTGTATTTATTCCTTTCAAATGCAGGTTTTTTGTACTTAGACTTGAAATCAACCCATCTTTACCGTCGTCGCTAATTGGTAGATTTGTACTTGGGATTCGATTAACGATAAATTAGGACTAATTACATGATTTTTTTTTCATATTCAAATAAGCCATATATTTTGATACACTATTGTCTGGGTTCTCTTATCGACCTCAGGATCAGAGTCCTAAGGAGGAACCACTCAAAGACAGTAGCTTTTGACTGACCCGGAATCGAATACTGGTCCAGGAAGCTTGTATGACAGTGACAATACAATTTAGCCACAAACAAAGATGAAAGTCAATGACAATATTTTTATACTTATTCATGTTAAATTCAGGTTCTTTGTACTTGAAATTGAAAGCCACCTATTTTCACCATCGTAGTTAATTGATATGTTTGTACCTGACAATTGGTTAATGATAAACTTTGCACATTTAGATGTGTTTTTTATATTCAAACAAGCCATATATTTTGATACACTATTATATGGATTCTCTTATCGACCTCAGGTTCAGAGTCCTAAGGAGAAACGACTCACATACAATGGCTTCTGACCGGCTGGCAATCGAACCCTGGTCCATAAAGCTTATCTGACAGTCATAATTCCATTTAGCCACGAAGAATGATAAAAGTCAATGACAATTCTTCTGTACTTATACACGTCGAACTCAGGTTTTTTGTACTAAGAATTAAAATCAGGCCATCATCACCATCGTAGCTTCTTCTTCTTCATGTTCTTCTTCTTCTTCTTCCTCTTCTTCTTCTTCTTCTTCTTCTTCTTCTTCTTCTTCTTCTTCTTCTTATTATTATTATTATTTTTATTATTATTATTATTATTATTATTATTATTATTATTATTATTATTATTACTAGCCTAGCTACAACCCAAGGTAGCAAAGGTAGCATTTATCAACTCTACAAATTCATAAGTATTCTTCAGCTCGCCCGTCGCACTGTAAATGAATAAACTCTGAAGTATACTTATGAATTTGTAGAGATGATAAATTCTGTCCAGGATGCAAAAACTATGTTATGTGTAGCTTTGAAAGAGAAAGTTTATTCACAAAAATTCCTATGAGGGAACTATTTGTGACAATTCTTGAACAACTTTTCCCTAAACCATAGGACCTTTTCGAAGGTTTCAATAAAAAGCAATTTAAAATACTATTAGAACTAGCTACTACTCCATCCGTGTTCATGTTTAATGACAAGTTATATGGAGATTTAGATGGAGTAGCCATGGGATTGCCATGTGGAACCACCTTGGCAGATACATTTCTATGTTATTGTGAAGGGAGATGACTGAGTGATTGTTTTGTGGAATTTAAGCCTTTTTTGTACTGTCAATATGAAGACGATAAATTTTTACTTTTTCAAGAATTTAGACCATATAAGCCTGTTTTTAGATGATTTAAATACAAACCATCGTAGTATAAAATTTACAAAAGAAAGTGAACTGGATGATACTTTGCCTTTTCTTGATGCCTTAGTTTAAAAAAAAAAAAAAATTTACAGGACTAAGCACTCATTTCTCAAGTAGGGAACCAAAAATATACAAACTTAATTCAATAACATCACTGTTATATAGTTTTTACCATGTATGTTCAACTTATCTGAGGTTTCGCGAGGAAGAAGAGTTTCTAAAACCCTTTTTTATCTCTAATGAGTTCCCTCTGAACCTCTATTACAATTAAGTCAAGAAGTTTTCAGGTAAAATTTACAGTAAAAATTTAGCAATTAAAGTAGTATAACCGTACTATGGTTACGTTTCGGAGAGACTAAGAACAGAGGTTATGACTGTTGTGGGGAACTGTTATCCCCATATAGATTTAAAACTGATTTTTACTAACAAGCTCTCAGTTGGCTCACTTTTCAAACAAAAGAGGAGTCTACCTACCCCCTTGTGTTCCGGTGTCATATACATTTATCAATATGCACTCTGTAACAAGTGCTACACTGGAAGTGTAGGATTTATGAGCATATAAGGAGATTGGTACGAACCATTATAACTTTAAAATAAGAAACTAATTTCAGCTATTTATGACCATTCATTCAAATCTGGTCATGCCATTTCCGAGGACAATTTCAAAATTACAGGCAGACATAGTAATGTCAGCCAACTGGGAATCTTGAAGTCTTTATACATTTTGAAACAAAACCCAGCTTGAATGAGGGCTTACATGTTCAGTAGCAGGTGACCCATTGATCCGTTTTCTGGTCCCTGGGTTGATGCTCTGGGTAGGTGGTCATTGTCTCCTGCTGGTGACTAGGTATATTAGTTATTGGGTCTTTTATATAGTTATATAGTTATATCTATAATAAGTATTTTATTTGGTATTGTGTTCTTTGATTGGCTCGATTTTAGAGCTAGTTAGGCAGTTCTTGGAAGTATATCTTCCTAATTGTGTACCTATGATGATTTTTTATGAATTTAATTAATTTTACATAATGATAACTGCAGATAACCTGAAAATGACGGGAATTGTGTCAAAAGCTACCAAATAAAGAAGATGATAGCAGCATTGATCATTTTATTTTTCCTTGTATATGTGTTTATATAGAGAGAAAATATTGAATTTTGAATCATATAGTGTATAATAAATATAAATGTGTGTTGCAATAAAGCATCATTACTGATTTCAGGTTTTTTTCCTTCCTCTTTCTTCTGCAATGTAGATTTGAATCACCAAAGCAATGAACTGAATAAACTATATACAAATCATAGAAGTCAAATGGTAAGAAATTTATGATCTCACAAGAACAAGAAATAGAATTCTTCTACCTGTTGTACAGTTGGCTTCATTAATTCCGGTACACTTCATGGGAAGCTTGCGAGACGTCTGGTATCGGAATATTGTAGTAGGTATCGCTATTTAGCAGAAGAGGAATGTTGGTAACGCTGGCTGTAAAACATAGTTGCCCTGCTTAGAACCACGTAATTAAAACCATTTCTTATTATTTTGCGAAATGATGTAATACGAAAAGATTGCTGTCTGTTTAACCTCATTACTTAAGCATAATATGAATGTTTTTCATCCAGTGTTTACGAGCAGAGCGACTTTGTCTTAAAGGGAGCCATGCCAACAATTTCTCTTTGGTCAAACATAACGTTACATGCTACAATAATAAGATACCATACGTCTCGCAAGCATCCCTTAAAGTTTATCGGAATTAAACTAGCCAACTGTACCTAAGATTGTGAGCATTATCTTGAGAAGTGATATCTTTCCTGATGATGACTTTCGTTTCCTAAAGATATTTTTTTTTTCATTTGAAGGAATTTTTATAGAAAAAAATATAGTTGAGGATTCTAGATATATATCTTCTGTAATGAGCTTCAGCTATGTCATGATACCTCCACCCTCTCTCTCTCTCTCTCTCTCTCTCTCTCTCTCTCTCTCTCTCTCTCTCTCTCTCTCTCTCTCTCTCTCTCTCTCTCTCATATCCCTTTTGTATCTGAAAAGTGATAAGTAAGCACTGGCTATAAAAAACGTGATATACAAGATGAAATTCTTGAACAGTAGAATACGAGGACGAAGTAAAGAAAAACTAATCCTAAATGTTCCTTTATTATTGACAAAGTGGGAAAAAATGGGATACAGAAGCAAGTAACAGAGACGACATGGTAATAACTGCAACAGCAGATAGATAAAGATAAGAAAAAAAGAAAATGTCGTGAATAAAATCTTCAAAAGGGCGGGAATTTCTCGGGAAAAAGTATTCGTTTAGTTTGATGATATATCTGAAAGATATGAATTGA
>NC_090740.1:92281039-92283539 GCF_036898095.1 Palaemon carinicauda
ATATATATATATATATATATATATATATATATATATATATATATATATATATATATATATATATATATATATATATATATATGCTAGGTCGTAGGCTTGCAAGGACACAAGATACCCGTTGAGATATTACCGCTAGAGAGTTATGGGGTCTTTAGTCTGTCCACACAGTGCCAAATATTATCCTTTTCTCTGGTTACGGTTCATTTTCCTTTGGTCCACACACTCACTGAATAGTCTGACCTATTTTTTACGCAATCCCCTCTGTTCTCATACAGCTGACCATACTGAAATTACCATATAATTCTTCTTTACACAAGGGGTTATTGCACTGTAATTGTTCAGCGGCTTCTTACCCTTTGGTAAGGGTAGAGGAGACTCTTTGGCTATGGTAAGCAGATCTTCTAAGACGATACTCCAAAATCAAACCATTATTCTCTAGTCTTGGGTAGTGCCTTAACATCTGTACCATAGTCTTCCACTTTAATGGGTTATAGTTTTCCTGCATGATTGTACACTTGAGTACACTATTCCATCCTATTCCTCCTCCTTTTATTTTGGTCAAGTTTTTGAAGCTTATATAGGAGATAATCATTTCAATGTTACTCGTCTTAAAATATTTTTTTTTTTTTCTTGTTCACTCTCCTCATTGGGCTATTTTCCCGGTTGTAGCCCCCTTGGCTTTTAGCATCTTGCTTTTCCAACTAGCGTTGTAGCTTAGCAAGTAATAATAATAACAATAATAATAATAATAATAATACTAAGGCTCGTATATATATATATATATATATATATATATATATATATATATATATATATATATACATATATATATCTATATATATATCTATATATATATATATATATATATATATATATATATATATATATATATATATATATATATATATATATATATATATATATATGTGTGTGTGTGTGTGTGTGTGTGTGTGTGTGTGTGTGTGTGTAATTATATACATATTCAGTAAGTAAGGCTTTTTTTTCTTCTCTTTTTTTGATAAGTTGACATCCTTCTTGTTGTTGCATATTATTCTAATTACTGTCAGATCCCGTTGTTATTGATATATTTTGACATATTTTCTCTTCATCGAATTTCATATGCCTCTTGTGAAACATAAAGGTGGATCATGACTATATTTGTTACATTATTGATGTCACAGTTATTTTATCTATTTCCTTCAAAGGCTTGGTTATGATAAAAGACTTCCAAACACACAAAATGCTGTCTATTATAGTATTGAGTACCTTATCAATTACCTCTAAAATATTACTTGTTATGACCTTTTTCAACAAATAATTTCAGGCTGTAAAATGATAAAAAAAAATAATATAATTTCACACTGATTTCTTTGAGAATTGACTGTCTATAGTTTTATCTGCATATTTTGTAGTTCAATAATTTCTTTGAATAATGGGTATTTATTACTTCAATTGATTTAGCCTCTTACCTCTCAAGCGAATTCTGGTTCCTGTTTACACGATTACCTGGTGTTAATCCAAAATAAAGTTCACTATTCAGAAGATGAAATACCGATATCTCATTTTAGGTCTGAACTCCATATCCCTCTTAGAATTTCAATTCCCTAATGCAGCGAACGGAGGCTTTGAAATTCGCTGCATCTATACACATGCATGATATTGCATGATTGAATTTTCGTGTTCTCTCTCTCTCTCTCTCTCTCTCTCTCTCTCTCTCTCTCTCTCTCTCTCTCTCTCTCTCCCTTGCTATCATTTAATAATTTCCTGAAGTAGCAAGGATATATCAAGTACTTTATGATTTACTCTTTATTATTGTCTTTCGTAAAAAGTATATTTTAAGCAAGATGGAATTCCTATGAAATTTAAAATATAATATCCCAAGGTACATAGGTGACGCAAAGGACAAATATTCAACATATGATTATGTTTCTCCTGATATATAAAAAGTGATACAGAATTTATGGAGATTATTTTTAAAGAAAGAGTTGTAAACAGCAAACGCCGAGTATGTCACTGAAAATTATGCTTAGGGTAATATATAAGAAGACAATTTAAACAAGCTTGTATCTAAATGTATAATATGACACAGATTTGGTGAAACAGTTTCAAAGAAAGAATATATCATGTGGAGTAAAAGCGTCATAAGAAACTGAAAAGCGGAAAATTATACAGAAGAATAAATATATATGAATGATTTTCGAGGACTAAGATTCTAAACTTCTGGTAAACTATAACAAGAAGAGAGAGGAAAATGGTGATTTCGATCTGGAAAAAATGTACATGTTTCACATCTTGGATTTATATATTTAAAATGTTTATGGTTTGTAATTGTTTTTATATTGAAGTTAAGGATTATGATGATTTAAAAAGAAATGTATATGTGGGTGCATAGGAATACATTACTATTGATGAAGGAGACAAGTATATTTTAAAACACTTCCATAAATATTGGTCGAGGAATTTATAGGGTAGCGTGTTCTCGCTGGCTCGTTAACGATAC
>NC_090740.1:92298539-92321039 GCF_036898095.1 Palaemon carinicauda
ACAATTTGATCATAAATCTAAAGCCTTCCCTATTTGATGTTTTCTATTACTGAATATCATAATATTCGTTCAAGTAAATCACTAGAATAAAAAAAAAAAATACCTGTTCACAAATAGAGCAAAATAATGAATGATATGCATATGAGACTTGACTTTAGTCTTACGCTTGAGGAGGTAAAATGGTAGCTTTGACATAAAATAGTGCTATATGTTCTACACCTCACCCTTTATCTTTCAGTTAACGTTTAGGTACAATTGTTTGCATGAATTCTAGTACACACTAAGGTAGAAGAGAAGTAGAAATTTAGATTTTACACCGAAATTCATATAGGGTTTGTACAGTATACTGCAAAACTGGTGATACCTGAATTAATTTTTTTTCGTTCGTAAGTCCATGACAATCTTCACATTTATAATGACACTAGGTTCCCGGAAAGAAGCATTTTTTAAAACTTCGCTCAATAAAAGATACAGTTCATTGAGCATGGTTTAAAGAATTTATGCTATATTTTTTATCAAAATATCAGCTAGAACATTGTGGAAAAATTTACCCAATAATCTTTAATTATTATAGAAAAAAAAATGAAGAGTCTGAGTTTTTAGCCACCGTAGTTGTGTATTTAACTTATAAAACTTATTATTGGAGATGTAGTTGTACGCGTGTCTAAAGGGACATCAATGGGGCTACCCAACAGCTACCGGATAACTGTAACTCTAGTTATGTTTATTTCACAAGATTATCTATATTAAAAAAAGATGATACCATTCGTCTTCCCACCAACGAAACAAGTGTTTCTAGATTGCTAAACGATTCAGTGAAGGAGAAAAATTGAAAAGCCATCTGTTCGTAAAGTAAAATCAAAATAATTGAAAGATATAATTAATATTATTTCCAATAGCGAAGATAACTCACCACCTCACTTATTTTTTAATTTACTTATTTATTTACTTATTTTTCCTAAAACAGGATAAAAAAAAGACATTTGGGAGACTAGAATTATAAAAATAGCCTTGACTACAGTCTAAACTATCACTTGTAATGATTTATGGTAAGTTTTGGAATCACAACCTTAATTAACGTTTCTTCTATACACAAAACGAATTAAGGAGAAAAAAAATAATAACTTGGAAATCATATAACAAATGCATAAATTGTTATCATTAGACTATAGTCATCTGCTTTAGCTGTTCTTCATATAGACGCCCTCTTTCCCGGTTTGAATCCTTCTATCCAGAAAGACACGTCAAAGGCTAGTTTCAATGAATATGGCGGAGACACGTTGACAAAGGGATTCGTGCTACAGTAATGTGATTAATTTTAACATTAAATGTTTTTTTAGCATGTTTTTTTTCTATGATCTAACATTATTCAATTAAAAAATTATCCATAACAAGTGACAACGTTTACAAAGTGAAATAAAAAATTAATACTAAGTGGCAACTTAAGAACAACGCTTGTCTGAAGCAAAAATAAAGAAATATTACCAGTTTCGCTCCATACTGTACATGGAATCATAAGTAATACTAAATTGTTAAAGAGCTAGCACAGATGCAATACTCTCAAATCATCAGGACGAAAAATTTTCTAGCATCGATGTGAGATTATACTACTTCAACAAAAGTGTTATTTGTATATACATTGGAAGAAAAATTTTATGCTGAATTATTCTAAAAGATAATAATTAAGAAAAATGAAAAAGAAACATGAATATTGCAAGACTATTTAACATCACTATGCTCTTGTAATTCAGCCTTATTGAATTGACGTGCGATATCATAATTGTTGGAAACATGTTTAATCTGAACAGAAAGAAATTTTTGATGTTTGAATAACCCAAAGTACCAGTACCAGAGTATCGGCAATTTTAACTCTATTTTTGATTGGTCGATACTGATAACAGATACTCATGATGGAGGCCGATACCGATACCTTTACCACCCGCACATCTCTTCCTTTTTTCCTTGTTTGAGCCCTTCGGTTTATAGAATCCTGCTTTTGGCAATAAGTTTGTAGTTAAGAAACTTATTTCGTAAATATTCGTCCAAAATGCGTAATAACTCGATACTTTAGGGTTCCATGATTTCATTACAAAACTAATATGTTTATAACAAGGATAAAGTCAAAACGCATATGTAGAAAATAGAAAAATAATTGATATGCGTATCCCTTCTAGTGTGCTAAGGTACCGATTGAAAACAGAAATCATGGTTCAACGATGATTGTAGATGTACTCACTTGGCAAATCATGAGGTCTATAATTTTTCGAGTGTTAACAGATCAAATTTTACTCAGACAACTATACACAGCTCAGAGACTTCGCTCAAAGAATACAATTTAACATAAAAGAAACCCTTTCTAGTACGACCTAGCGTTATGTACTTTGTACTGTAATACTATATACGCTACGGGTATTAAAAGTAATATTGCACAGCATTGGTTGATAGAACATGGTTCAACATAGATTATAAGTGTAGTAGCGTATGTTATGAAGGATTCAATAAATAAATATTTTTCTCAAGGTTTAGATGAGATTCTTCTTACTTTTGTATTGCAGTAGGATCCAGTCTTTTTGAGAGTGATGCTCATTTGTTATTTTTGAATTGTTGCATACGAGTTTTGTTTACATATTCTCATTCGAGATTCACAACAAGTCAGAGAGTAGAGATGTAATATGAGCTTTGTGCATTAAACGTATTTTATAAGAAGTCTCTCATTACATCTCATCCAACCAGAAGTCAAGTCGGCGAAGATGCTGCGATAGGAACATTCTCTACAATGAATGATTATTTCTCCAGGTATACTTGAGGGGAGTATTCCAATTTGAAAACTAACACCATATCCAACATTTGGCTACTACAACTGAGACAGAACCCATGCAGAGACATGCAACAGCAGAAGAGACAACCACATGTAAATCCCTTACAGCAGCAGAAGGTATGCAGTAAACAAGAGGAATGCTACAACACATTTCTACAGTCAAGCTCAATGTCAAGAAAGAACTTAGCATCCTGAATATATATATATATATATATGTATATATATATATATATATATATATATATATATATATATATATATATATATATATATGTGTATATATATATATATGTATATATATATATATATATATATATATATATATATATATATATATATATATATATATATGTATATATATATATATATATATATATATATATATATATATATATATATATATATGTATATATATATATATATATATATATATATATATATATATATATATATATATATATATACATATATATATATATATATATATATATATATATATATATATATATATACATATATATATATATATATATATATATATATATATATATATATATATATATATATGTTATATTTGTTAGAGCCAAGTAAGGCAGGATTGAAATTTGTAACCAGTAGGTATTAGGTGGTAAAATTTCATCAATGACAATGATAGTATACATAAAACAAAAAATGTAAAGTACCTCTAGTTGCTTGCATGAACATACAAAAGATGCAATTAACATAGAAATTAGGTTAGAATACACTTTGTTAATGAGTAACTGGTTAATTTTGTAGATTTCATTTGCCTAACATAATTCAGGTAAGGTAAAAAAAAACCTGGACATTGAGCATCCAGCGAAGTTCAGCATTGTTACTGAACCCAATTCTGTAGCAATACAATGGCAACAATGGTGTGAGGAATTTAAGATTTACAATAAAGTATTAGGTAGTCTGAGAGACGCACAAAGGAAGTCATTATTACTACAAAAAGCCAGTAGAGAGGTTAGGTAAGTGTTTAGGACATTACAACCTACCGATAACACTAGTGAAGATACGATTAAAGCTCTTACTACGTATTTTGCTGCTCATGTCAATAAATTTTTGGAATTGTATCAATTTACAACACAGGCATGTCATAAAGACCGCGAGAGTTTAGATGCGTTTATGACTAGACTTAAAAATTTAGCCGTTTCATGAAAAGTTCTGGAGTTAGGAAATTTTATCATAGATCAAGTTATTGCCCATTGTGCATGACAAGAGTTAAGAAAAAAAAAATATTGCAAGATAAAAATTTAACACTAAAGAAGGTACTAATTATATGCATAGATCTAGAAACATCAAATCGGTGAAGTAATATAATAGGTAATTCGACAAGCAATAGAATGGAAAATTCTAAAATTATCAAGATAGGGTCATAGTTGAAAGACAATGAGAATCAGAGAAAGAATATGTCAAAGCCTAGTCACAGAAAATTGCTGGACTCTAATGCTCAAAAATATCATAATCAGTCTCATAGGCAGAAGCAACAGGAAAAACTCTGCTATAGTTGTTTTAAAACTGAGCCTCTTGCATACGAAGCAAGGAAATGCCCTGCTAGAGGACAAACATGCTGGAATTGTAGAAAGACTTGACATTTTTCAAATGTTTGTAGATTCCCTAAATAGTACACAAGAAGAATAAATGCATCAGTTGATACTATAAGCCCAGAGGATAATGCGGAAACTGTTCGTGATAATCAAGTTAGGTGAGAAACTGATTTTTTTTTCCATCAATTCTGGCAATGAAGATGAAAAGAAACATATATTGGTAGAAGTGATCATAAATGGTAAAACAATTGTACTGCAAGTTGAAACAGCTTATGTATCAATTATGTTTCAGAAAATAGCTAAAACTAATCCTATTTTGTTATTAAAAGGTAAAAATAGAGTTTTGAAAGTTTATAATGGTTTTGATATTCAGGTAATAGGTGTAGATGTACAGTGTAAAGATCAGAAGTTAGACAGAATGCCATTAACGGTAGTTAAAGAAAAAAGACAAACTTTACTAGGTTTGAACTGGTTACAGTTTATTAAATTAGACTGGCCTAGTATTTTGAAGGTTAAAGGCAAACAAGATGTACACAAGAATGAAGTGTTTGTGGATAATATTCTATCAGAGATTCAAGACGTATTTGAAGATAAAGTTGGTACAGTAAGGAGCGCAAGGCAATTTTAGTTTTCAAATCAGATAGTAATCCTAGATTTTTTGCTCTAAGACCAGTACCATATGCATTGAAAAGTGCACTTGAAACAGAAATCAAAAGGTTAGAAAGTGGAAGTTCTTCGGAAAAGGTTACATTCTCATATTGGGCTACACCATTAGTTCCTATTTTGAAGGAAATCGGGTAGGTTAGGTTATGCGGAGATTCCAAGGTAAAATTGAATCCACAGTTTCAGGTAGCTCAACATCCATTAACAAATCCTAAAGACATGTTTGCAACTATGTCAGGATATATTGTATTTTCTAAGTTAGATCATAGATAAGCATCTCAACAGCCTCCCATGGATGAGAATTCTCAAAACCTATGAACAGTAAATACATCCTTACTTTTGTATAGGCCAAAGAGATATCCTTATGGAGTAGCAAGTAGTCCAGCTATATGGCAACAAGCTAAGGATAAGATATTTTTCATGAACGCAAGAACTATTTATTCACATGTATGATATTTTAGCCTTTGGTATAGATAAAAAAGAAGATAGCGGAAGATTATGGGCAATTCTGAAGAAATTGAAAGAACTTAATATTAGAGCATATAAGAGCAAATGTATTTTAGAAGTTGGTCCAGTGGAATACTTAGGTTTTGTAATTAATGAGAAAGGTATTCACAAGACTAAGGAGAAAATAAGACAGTGATATCAACTAAGGTATCAGAAAATGTTAAGGAATTACATACATTTTTAGGTATACTAACATTTTATGGAAATTATATGCAGAGTTTATCTACAATCACACATCCATTGTATAGCTTACTGAAGAAAGGTGTAGAGTAGAATTTTACAAAAGGTTGTCAGGAAATAACATCACCTACATTTCCAGTACATTATCAAATAGATTTACCAGTTGTATTAGTTTATGATGCATCGAACATAGGTTTAGGCGCAGTATCCTCTCATGTAATGCCGTATGAAACAGAAAAGCAAATTACTTTTGCTTCTAGAGTATTGAACAAGGCAGAAGGGAATTACTCTTGAATAGAAAAATAAGAGCATTAGTCTAGAGAGATAGGAAATTTCATATGTATCTTTATGGAAGGAAAAAGTTCTCACTTGTTACTGATCATAAACCTATAAAAGGAAGTTTTCCTACTATGGTAGCTGCAAGACTAGAACGTTGGGCAATTACAAGCCACATATCATTATGATATAGAATATCGTCCTACATCAAAGATTGGTAATGTAGATATTTCATCTTGATTTACTATAGACGAAACATCAGCAGTGTATGATGACATTATATTACCAGTTTCAGTATATGATGTACCATTACAGCTAAGGATACTGCACACAAAACCTAGAAAGACCCAATACTTAATAAGGTTTTAAAGAGTTTAATAACAAGTATGGACCTATGTGGAAATGAGGTAAATTGTAAGCCAAATAAAAATATATGGAGTGAAATGAGTATAGCACAAGGTTGTATAATGGAAGGGTCAAGAATAATTATTCCTAGTTTACTGATGAATAAGTTTTGTCTGAAATACATGCTGGTCACCAAGGTATAGTCAGATTAAAGTCTATTGCAATGACTTTTGTTTGGTGGGCAGATGTAGATAGAGATATTGAATTATTTGTAAGAAATTGTATGAAATTTGTTACGCAACAGAACAATCCTTAATTTGCTAGAATGCACCCATGGGAGTTACCCAGTTATTCATAGGAAGAAGTGCACACAGATTTTGCAGGTCCTTTCTTAGGTTATTTATTATTGATATTTGTAGATGCTTATAGTAAGTGGCCAGAAGTAATTCCAATGAAGACAACATCTAACGCCACAATTCAAGAATTAAGGAATTTTTTTTCTAGACATGGAATTCCTGGAGGAATGGTAACTGATAATGGTCCACAGTTTACCTAACAGGAATTTAAAGATTTTTGTGAGGTAAATGGTATTGAACATACTTTCTCAGCAACGTATCACCCTTCCATGAATAGACTGGCTGAAAGATTTGTTCAAACATTTAAGCATAACATGAAATGCAGAAAAGTAAATTGAAATATTATATTTTTTTTCATGTGTCAAAGTTTTTATTGTCTTATAGAACAACACCACAGAGTATAACAGGAGTGACATTATCGATTTTTTTATGAGAAAGAGGATTAGGTGTAAGTTAGATTTGTTGTATCCAAGTTTATAAAGTGATTAAGAAGAAAAAAGGTATAAGCAATTAAAGTCTCCCAAAAGTAAGAAATTTTTCCCCTTATTCTTGTGTCACAGTAAGATTTTACAATATTCAAGAAAAGTGGGTACCAGGAGAAATTGTAATAAATATCAGAAATTCACATTATGATGTTCAAGTCGGTGTAAATATTATAAAACGTTATGTTGATTAATTGCAGCTGTTGAATAAAAATCCTGTAGATTATGTGAATGTTAGAGATGAAAAATTTTCAGAAGTAGTTAAATCAAATATTAACCAAGATACTCAAATATCAGATGTATATTCAGGATCTATTAATGTACCAGTACAGGAGGAAGTTAAAAATACATCTCTATAGAATGAAGAGAGGAAAGCCCCCTGAGAGATTAAATTTGTAAAGTTTTGTAAAATGTCAAGTTAAGGTGGGAGGAGACTATTATGTATTTTGTACTGTAATACTTTATGCACTACAGGTATCAAAAGTAATGTTGCACAGCAATGTGTTGATAAAACATGTTTTGATATAGTTTATAAGTGTAGTAGCATATGTTATGAAGGATTTCATCATTATTTAACTGTCCTAAAGTTAGGATATAGTTTTGTATTACCGTAGGATCCAATCTTTTTGAGAGTGATGCTCATTTGTTATTTTGGTATTGTTGTGTACGAGTTTTGTTTACATATTCTCACTTGAGAGTCACAAAAAGTCATAGCGTAGAGCTTTAATGTATGCTTTAAGCATTAAATGTATTTTATTAAGAAGTTTCTGATTATATCCCATCCAACCAGAAGACAAGTGGGCGAAGATACTTGAATAGGAACCTTCCATTCAATGAATTACTATTGTTCTAAGTAGGTTTGAGTGAAGTATTCAACTTAAGTAACCAACACCATATATAACACCCAGGAACATAAGTGGTGGGTCACCCTTAAATCTGCACTCTTTAGTGTAGATACAACAGTTCCCCCTTTACTTAAACAAGGTGGCTCTATCATTCACTTTTCAAAGGAAAAGACAATTCTTTTGTGTGAAGTGTTTGGACATGAACTGAGTAATGAGAAACTTATTCTGCCCTAATCCTGTTTTCCCGAGACTGTGCTAATTAGTTTAGCTTTTTGATCTCGTGAAAATAATCTTCTGTTGATGGACCTTGATGTTTTGGGAGTTGTAAACCCAAATGCTATTTTTCCTACGTTTTTTTATGAAGTCTAGATTTCTTAGTTCCAAAGTTATGTGCTATTCTGTGCAAGCTTACAAGAGGAGGAGCTTTTAGCCTTTGTTAGAAAATTGGTAATGTTACTCGGCACTACAAATGTGTTTTTGGTATCTCAAGTCCGACTGATTACCGCTCAATTTTCATACCTCCCATATTATCTAAAGCTGTTCACGTCTTCTGGAAAAATGTATAAATAGATTTACTGAAGGTAACTATCTATTCCCCAGTTTGCAGTTTTTTTTTCGTAAAGGGCTTGGAGCATGTGATGCCCTCGTTATTATCTACAATGTTTTACAGAAATCCCTTGATTGTGGTCGGTTTTTGACTGTGTTAATCCTGAGGCCCTTGTTCTCAAACTAAAACAGAATTGGGAAAGTCTTTACTCGGCCTAATTATTGAATTTTTGAGTACTAGATAGTAAAGAGTTGTTGGTGATGGGTACCATAATGAATATAGGAATGTGGTATCTGGTGTTCTTCAGGGTAGTGTTCTTGGCCCATTACTTTTCATGTTTTATACACATGACATGTGGTTTTGCTTAAAAAACAAGCTTATTGCATATGAAGATGATGCTTCCCTCTTTCTATCAATATCATCTTCGGAATGTAGATCAGAGGTTTCTGAATCCCAATAATAAGGATCTAGCTACAATTTGGTAATGGTGCTAATAATGAGGCATGGAGTTGAATCTTAACTAAATTCAAGGTATGACCATGAGTAGGTCATGGACAGTTGTTCCTTGATGTCAAGATCTCATCATTGATAAATCGACTTTAACTCTGAATGACTTTTTTAAAATCTCTTGGTTGTGATTCTTGATAACAAGTTTACTTTCCAGGAGCACGTTAAGTAATTTTCTTTTTCAATTGCACTAAAAAAATAAATAAATAAAAGAATAAATGAAATAAAATATTGAGAGAATGTTTTAAAATTTTTGGTGATCAATATATTCTGGAAATGTTTGTTCAATTTTTATTCTCTACCTTGTTTCGAGTATTGTTCCCATGGTTGGTCTTCAGCTGCCGACTTTCAGTTTAATTTGTTAGACAAGAACTTATGGCCTATTCAATTTCATATTCCTGATCTAGATATTAATCTCTGGTACTGCCGTTCAATTAGTTCGTTTTGAATATTGCATAAGAATTTCCATTATTCTGAGAATTATTTTCATTTTGATCCTCCTGGACATTACCAACCTGTTCATAATACAAGGTATGCATATAATTACAAAAGTCAGGCCTTTCCCATCATGAAGCTCAATATTACACACTATTCCAGGAGATTTATTATAGCCGTGATCAAGATGTGGAATGATCTTCCTAATCGAATAGTTGAATCAGTAGAACTTCAAAAGTTCAAACTTGCAGCAAAGGTTTTTATGTTGAACAGGCTTACATAAGTCTTTTTTTATAGTTTATATATAAAAGATATGTGTTAATGTTGATACTCTTATTAAGATATTCTATTTTAATTATTCATAAGGTGTCATATCGTATATATATTTCCTTATTTCCTTACCTTGCTGGGATAGTATTCAACTTAGATAACAAACACCATATACAGCACTCAGGAACATAAGTGGTGGGTTACCCTTAAATCAGTTCCCCCTATACTTAAACCAGGTGGATCTATCATTCACTTTCCAAAGGAAAAAACAATGGTTTTGGCTGAAGTGTTTGTTAGTAAACAGAGTAATGAGAAACTTGATTCTCCTTAATCCTGTTTTCGTGAGAATACGCTAACTATTTTAGCTTTTCGATCTCGTGAAATTGATGTTCTCTTGATGGAATTTGATGCTTTTGGAGTTGAAAACAATACTATTTTTCCTGTTTTTTATGAGGACTGCAGATTTATTAGCTCCAAAGTTATGTGTTATTTTGCGCAAGCTTGCAAGAGGAGTAGCTTTTAGCACCTGTTGGAGAATTGTTAATGTTACTCCGCTATGCAAATGTGTTTGTGGTAGCTCAAGTCCAATTGATTGCTGCTCAATTTTCATAACTCCATATCATATAAAGCTTTTCACAATTTCTGGAAAAAAACGTATAAACAGATTCTCTGTTCTCTAGTTTGCATTTTTTTTTTTTTATCGGAAAGTCCTTGTAGCATGTGATGCCCCCCTTACAATCTACAATGCTTTACAAAAATCCCTTGATTGTGGTCCGTATGTTCGTATGATTACCGTTATTTTAGAACTTACTTTGACTGTGTTAATCATAAGTCTATGGTTTTCAAACTCAAATATTTAGGATTCGAAAGGTCTTCACTCGGCATTATTATTGAATTCTTGTGTAATAGATAATAAAGAGTTGTTGGTGATGGGTACCATAATGAATATAGGAATGTGGTGTCTGGTGTTCCTCAAGGTAGTGTTCATGCCCCATTACATTTCATGCTATATACACATGACATGTGGTTTGGCTTAGAAAATAAGCTTATTGCATATGAAGGTGATGTTTCTCTCTTTGCATCAATAGCATCTACGGAATGTAGATCACAGGTTTCTGAATCCCATAATAGTGATATAACTATAATCAGTGTAAGGTGCAAATAATGTGGGCATGCAGTTGAATCCTAACAAAACTCAAAGTATTACCCTAGGTATGTCATGGAAATTTGTTCTTAGACGTCAAGATCTCATCATTGATAACTTTGCTTCACCTCTGATTGACTTTTTAAAATTTCTAGTTGGGATTCTTGACAACAAATTCACTTTCAAGAAACACATTAAGCGATTTTCTTTTTCCATTGGAAAAAAAAAAAAAAAAAAACATGGGGAAAGAGTTTTAAGGTTTTTGGTGATCAATATATTCAGGAAAAAGTGTGTTAATTTTTTTATTCTTTACCTTGTTTTGAGTATTGTTCTCATGTTTGGTCTTCAGCTGCTGATTCTCATTTAAATTTTTTGGACAAGAACTTATGGCCTATTCAATTTCTTTCTCCCGATCTAGATGTTAATCTCTGGTACGTCGTTCAATTAGTTCGTTATGCGAGTTGCATAAGAGATTCCATTATTCTGAGAATTATTTACATTTTCATCTTCCTGGATAGTACCAATCAGTTCGTGATACAAGGTATGCAGATAATTATAATAGTCAGGCCTTTTCGATCAGGAGGCTTAATAGTACACAATATTCCAGAAGTTTCTTTATAGCCGTGATCAAGTTGTGGAATATTCTTCCTAATCGAAAAGTTGAATCAGTAGAACTTCAAAAGTTCAAACTTGCAGCAAATGTTTTTATGTTGAAGGGCTGACATAAGTCTTTTATATATTTATATATAAAAATTATGTTTTAAAGTTGATACTCTTTTTGAAATATTTTAATTTAATTATTCATAATGTCTCATATATCTTATCTATTTCCTTATTTCCTTACCTTGCTGGGCTAGTTTTTCCTGTTGGAGCACTTAAATTATAGCATCCTGCTCTACCAACTAGGGTTGTAGCTTGTGTAATAATAATAATAATAATAATAATAATAATAATAATGATAATAATAATAATAATAAAAATAATAATGATAATAATAATAGTAATAGTGGAAATATTAGAAATGTACTGTTTATTCTTTCAGGGAAACTGAGTAGGGCAAATCGCAATATAGCGGAAGAGACTGTATATTACAAGCGATAAAAAGTCATAAAAGATGATAAGACAATTTTTTGTTCTTATAAAAATATCATCTGTTTTTTTTTCTATATATGAAGAATATAAGATGGAAGCATAAGCCTAAACATCAACTTTATAAAATACAGTTGTGTAGCGTATTATGATTCAACTAATTTTAAACATTTAACTATGGGTATAGTTTCATTTTACCTTGTTTTGCATTTAATATTTTAATTCCTAGAACGAAATTAATAGCTGCTTGAACCCAGTAATTCATAAAAGATGATATGATTTATGATTAATTCTTCATTACCCATCACGCCCGACAAACTATATAAAATGGGAATATGAAACTTGAATACTTCACGCAAGCATTAGTAGTATAAAACGAACTCCATCAAATATCCTAATCTCAATTTACCATTTGGTATGTAGGTTATTTAATTGAATGGTATGTCACAACTGAGAAAAAAAGATCTGTTTAATAGGCGTTTAGCAGTAATATGAGAGAGAGAGAGAGAGAGAGAGAGAGAGAGAGAGAGAGAGAGAGAGAGAGAGAGAGAGAGAGAGAGAGAGAGAGAGAGATTAATGTTATTTATGTCAGTGGCAGATGCTGTATTATAGAGACGAATAAGAAAAAAAAAAACTGGGTGTCAAAATATAATAATTCAATGCTAATTCTCTCTCTCTCTCTCTCTCTCTCTCTCTCTCTCTCTCTCTCTCTCTCTCTCTCTCTCTCTCTCTCTCTCTCTCTCTCTCTCTCTCAGTTATTTCTTTCATCCTTTCTATGAAAACACTTTGCTTTTATTTACTCTTTTATAATGTTCATTATTCACTCTATTTACAGCTGACTACATATTTATCAACTTGTTTAATTTTTTTTTCACCATGTAATTATTTATTTCATTTCTATACTTGCCTATGTTCATAATTACCACTGTACAGGAAGATTTTCATATATTCAAAATTCTGTGGCGTCGTCCAGTAACAACGATCAGTATTCTTATTTGAAGAACTTTGCCCCTTTTTTTTATTTATTTTTTTTTTTTAAGACACTGAATAATTTGGCATTATGATGAACTATATGTGAAATGTTACCCGTTATAATACTATCATCATATACAATTCACTTACAAAACATTTTTAATTTCTTATATGAACCTATTTTGGTTTTTCAGTGCAGCCTGATATGATTTATGAAAGTCCTGCGAATGATCAATGTTAGCTTAGAATCCATATAATTTTCTTTCATTAGATGCGTCTAAGTAGATAAAGAACATAGCTGTTCCATTTACATATGAAAGTATCCGATTTATTGCTGATTTTTTTCAACTAATAACACGGGCGTACCCTTAGATAAATCCTTACAATAGTCATATAAATATTATTGTAAAAGTGAACAGTATCATAAAACAAACCGTAAATATATAAAATGATTTATTTAATGCAGTACTGACTAGAGAAGTTTTTGATCCATTTCAAATATTCATTGAAGCTTCGGTATCTTTACCAATAAACTATCGCTGTAAAAAATTTATCTTTGAATTATCAGGCAATTTGGATCCTTGGTAATGACTAAAACAAAAATACCGTTTACATTTATTCACAGTAATGAGAAGAAACTGATTATTTCATTAATGATCGAGGCTTTCAGAGAGTAATGAAAATATTTCTTATGTCTAACTACTTAAAAAAATTTTTAAAGATCCGCTTATAGGCAACACTACTTGATTAGTAGCTAATAAGAGGTAGTCTTATGAAAAATAAGATACAATATCTGGTCTCAAATGACAATAAAAAGCCCTTAAAAACTATATACGATTCCCCCACAAAAAAAATCTAATAAGTTTCTCTTATGAATGGAAGTCTAAGAATTGCCAATGATACCCGAGCTAAAAAAAAAAAAAATTTAATTTTTGAGGTCAGCAATAAAGTTGATATATATCTCTTTTAATTTACAATGTCCTTTGAAGGGGATAATTGATAAAGGATTTTACATTATGTTATTATTCATTATATATATATATATATATATATATATATATATATATATATATATATATATATATATATATGTATAAATTATACATATATATATATGTATATGTATATATATATATATATATATATATATATATATATATATATATATATATATATATATATATATATATATATAACGGATTTTGAGCGAAGCGAAAAATCTATTTTTGGGTGAGATGGCCATGTCGTCCTGATGGAAGTTCCTATAGGGTAGCTTCCTAGGGTATATTACAACTAAGGCGATATTCCCAGAGAATTTACCTTAAGGTACCAGAATTCTAACTCCTGGAGCGAGTATCCCTCCTGAAAGGGATATCGCGACATATCAGAGGACGTATTCTTGACACGCCACATGGCAATCTGCATCCCGAACAGAGATTTCATCTCGCAAGGGGCGATTGGCAAGAAACGAATTCGGTAAAGAAAAAGGGGGAGCCGCTCCCAAGGCTCCCTATCTTCCAATTCGTATGCGTGCCTGGCGCCAATCCTGGCGCCATCTGTATTCCTTGTAGCGTACACGAGGTGCTACAGATACTGTATGTAGGGAGGGGTCCTACGGCCCTTTCTTAGAAAGGCAAGGGCGGGTCCATCAGGACGACATGGCCATCTCACCCAAAAATAGATTTTTCGCTTCGCTCAAAATCCGTTTTTTGGGCTCAAGCCATGTCGTCCTGATGGAAGTATACCAGAGCATTTCTGTATCTGTGGATTCTCAGAACGTGCCGTACTCCCCGGATGTAATTTTTCCCGGTCGACTAGACCTAGAGACCTAAGATGTTACCGTTATACATCTTTTCAACTAACTATAAACCATGTTAGAGCTTCCTGCGCCCTACAGGGAAGAGTCCTACTAGACTCTGGAAAAGTCTCGAAGAGTACATAAACCTATGTATGAATACCAGGCAAGCTAATATAGTGGTCTCGCCCTATATTAGGTGAAGCATAGTTTGTAAAGAATCACTGCGTCAATATGAAATATCGACCAATTCTCCGCACAATACTTGTATTGGACAAAGGTTTTATATCCGCATAGGAGGAAAACCAATGCAACATAGCTTGCATAAAGGAACAATTCTATTAGAATTATCCCAGATAAGGTACATAGGATGAATGCTCAATTATACCAATAAATTGACACAAGTGAAGGAGACGCAAGGTTCTCAAGAACCAGTTTATTGACAGGCAATAAATAGACAGGTTAACCACAATTATATATATATATATATACATAAGAAGAGGATAACTCAAAACTTTAAGCATAAGTATGATAGTAAACAGAACTTGTTTGTCTGAAAGAAAAAACATTAAATGCCACTCTTAAGATACCGAGGTATCAAAGTCATAAAAGTCTGTATTACAAATCAATGACATTAGCGTTAGAAACGCTCGGCACACATGTCTGCACTTATGCTAGGTTCACCTTCGGAAATGGAACAGTCTACATGGACAACACAGTGCCCTCACTTAGTTTGTAGTACAGTATGTAACTACACACTCACCCTGGAATTAATCGTCCTAATTAAGACCACTGTTCCTCGCAGAGTTAAACAGTAGGGTTAACACCGCGACCCACTGCTACCACAGATCTCTTTTAGTTCCTCTACTTGCTTCGCATAGTGGCGAAAGAACACTCTGGAAGACTTCCAGCCAGTGTATGAACGGAGATGTTCAAAATCCATACAATTAAAGAAATTTAAGGATGAGGCAACTTTCCTCGGATCGTGACCTGCGGGTGTACTGTCAGGATCCGCTCTGCGAATAAAATGTGTGATTTTCGCTCTGAGTTGATTCAGAGATAAATTTGAGCCTGATGTTTCTCCCCTGAATAGTTGACCACCCTAGAAGTCTGAAGTTCTATGAAGATAGACCTTAGGCATTCTACTGGACATAGAGATGCATCTTCTTTCAGAGGGCAGATTCTCCAGGGACCCCACCTGTTGGTGGGTAACTCATTCTTGGCGAGAAACGTAGGATCCGGAAACAGGTTCAGTTCTCCCCCATCCAGGAACTGAACACGACCTGCCTCTCTCGAGAGGGCTACAATCTTACTAACCCTGGCCCCGGACGCGAGTGCAAATAGGAAAATAACTTTTTGTGTCAAATCCTTTAACGCACACTCTTCATTGCTCAACAGAGAAGCGAAATGAAGAACTTGTCTAAAGACCATGAAATGGGCTTTGGAGGTGCTGAAGGTCTGAGCCTAGCGCAGGCTTTCGGGACTTTATTAAAGATCTCGTTACCTAGGTCAACCTGGAAGGCATATAGAATGGGTCTTGTCAAAGCAGACTTACACGCTGAAATCGTGCTAGCTGCCAATCCTTGACCATGGAGGTGGAGAAGAAAGATAAGCAGAAGTCTGTCAAGATCTCCTGCGGATTCTTCGCCTTGACAAAAGGCCACCCATTTTCTCCAAGATGACTCATATTGCCTTCTAGTAGATTTGCACTTATATTCCTTAAGGAAGTCTATGCTGGCTTTTGAAATCCCGAAACGCTTTCTCACCGCTAGGGAGAGAAAATCATGAGCTGCAGGGTCCGGGTTTTCTGTAATGAAGCGCAGACAGTTGACTTCTGGACTCGCTGGGTCAGATCTGGATCTGGTAGCGGTACAAACTTCAGCTACAGTTCCAATGCCAGGGGGAACCACACGCTGTTCGGCCACTTGTGGACCACTATTTCCGCTACCCCTAGAAGGATCTCAGTTTGTTGAGGACCCTCAACGGAAGGTTGTGAGGAGGGAACAGATAAATCTTGGACCATCTGTCCCAGTCGAGGGACCTTGCGTCCACTGCTTCCGCTAAGGGGTCCTCGTACGGGGCACGTACAGGGGCAACTTCTTGTTGTCTTTCGTCGCAAAGAGGTCTATCTGCAGTTCTGGGACTTGATTCAGAATGAAGGAGAATGATCCTGCGTCTAAGGACCATTCCGACTCTATCGGTGTGAACCTGGATAGAGCATCCGCTGTCACATTGCGGACTCCTTGAAGGTGAACTGCCGACAGGTACCACTTCTTCTTTTCCGCCAATCGGAAGATGGCCAACATCACCTGGTTGAGAGGTGGTGACCTCGATCCTTGTCGATTCAAGTATCTCCCAACTACCTCGCTGTCCATCACCAACCTTATGTGGATCGAGTGACGCGGGGAGACTTTCTTTAAGGTAAGGAGCACTGCCCTAGCTTCTAGAAAGTTTTATGTGAAAGGTCTTGAATAGCTTGGACCAAGTCCCCTGGACTTTTTTCCGATGAGAGTGACCTCCCCATCCCTCCTACGAGGCGTCTGAGTGAATCGTCACCGACGGGGGAGGTGGCTGAAGAAGAACCGACTTCTTTAGATGTCTGGCTTGGGACCAAGGCCTGAGAAGAGTACTTAGCCGAAGCGGCTGGTCTTCTCAGATCTCTTCGCGCGTTTGATGCATAACTTCTCCAAACTCCGATTGCATCCTTTAGCTGTGCTCTTAGCACTGGGTCTGTCACCGAAGCAAACTGGAGAGAGCGCAGTACCCTCTCCTGCTCGCGTCTTGATATCCTTTCGGAATCTAGAAGTCTCTTGACAGAACCCGCTACCTCCTTCCTTTTCTTCGCCAGGATTGAGAAACGGTGTGACAAAAGGTCCCAGTGGATTCCCAGCCACTGGAACTTTTGAGATGGAGAAAGTCGAGACTTTTTTCTGTTGATCTTGAAGCCTAGGTACTCTAGGAACTGGATCACTTGACTGGAAGCTTGCAAGCATTCTGTCTCGGATGCTGCCCACACCAACCAGTCGTCCAGGTAGGCTACTACCTGAATTCCCTTTAGGCGTAATTGTTTGAGAGCTACGCTCGCAAGCTTCGTAAAAATCCTTGGGGCTATGTTTAGCCCGAATGGCATGGCTCCGAAGGCGTATAGTCTTCGTTGTAGCCTGAACCCTAGGTAGGGGGAGAGTCGATGGCTAATTGGAATGTACCAATAGGCGTCTGGCAAGTCTATAGAGACGGAATATGCCCTCTTGGGCAGTAAGGTCCTTATGTGTTGCAGTGTTAGCATTTTGAATTTGCAATTCACTATGAACTTGTTGAGTGGCGACAAGTCCAGAATGACTCTGAGCTTTTCCGAGTCTTTCTTGGGAACACAAAACAGCCTCCCTTAGAAATTGATGGGCTTCACCCTTCGGATCACCATTTTTCTCCAACAGTTCTTGAACGTACTCCTCCATAATGGGGGTGGAGTGTTGGAAAAACCGAAGGCACGGGGGTGGAGTGCTGTACCAGCTCCAGCCCAGTCCATTCTTGATTAGGCTGTGGGCCAAGGGATCGAGGGTCCACCGATCCCGAAATTTCAGAAGTCTCCCTCCTACCGGTATCACCTCACTTGGACTGCCGTCCTGAGGTCTTGCCTTCCTGACCACGACAACCCCTGAATCCCCTTCCCCTTGAGGGGCGTCTAGACGAGCCTCTGGCTGCTCCTCTAGGCTTTGCTCGAAAGGAAGTAGACTGCCCTTCGAACGCTGGGGTGAATGCCGTGGACTGTGTCGACACGGCCTGGGGTACCCACTGAAAAGTGGTCGGGGTTTGTGCCACGATCTGGGGCACTGGGGGCAATGGCAATTGCAGTTGCTGTTGCTGTCTAACAGGCTTGGCTGGCCGAGACGGTAGCCTAGTCCTCATAGTCTTCCTCTTTGGTTGAGGACCCTCATCCGGGGAAGACTTTCTTTTGATAGCCAGGCCCCATTTCTGGAGAAGGTTTCTATTCTCCAAGGCGGGCTTATCAACAACTTCTTTGACCAAGTCGGTAGGGAAAAGGTCTTTTCCCCAAATGTTGGAGGAGATTAGTTTCCTTGGCTCATGCCTCACCGTAGCCGAGGTAAACACGAACTCCCTACAAGCTCTCCTTGCCTTGACGAAGCCATAAAGGTCCTTCGTCACTGTGGCCAGATGAGTCTTGGCCACTACCATGAACATTTCATGGACCTTGGAGTCACTTGCCATCGTCTCGAGAGTAGTGTGAAGAGACATTGAGGCAGTCAGTCTTTCTTTTGTATCGAACTCTCTTCGCAAAAGAAAGTCAGACAGCTTAGGGAGGTCCTCGCCGAACTGACCTCCGGCAATATCAGCCTCCAACTTTCCAATTGAGAACGGAAGATGGACGTCCTTCCAGTCTTTGTGGTCCATAGGCAGGGCCAGCGACAAGGGTTTACACTCCTCTAGGGAGGGGCAAGGCTTGCCGGCCTCGACTGCTTTTAGTACAGCCAGAAACCCTTTCTGTAAAAAGGGGAAGGCTCTAGTAGGCGAGGACACAAAGGAAGGGAGCTCCCTGTTCAATGCGGCTACCTTTGAGTTAGAGAAGCCCCTCTCTTTCATCGAGGATGAAAGTAGAGCTTGAGCCTTAGCATGGTCCATCACTATGACCTCCTTCGGCTCTGTCCCCTATTTTGAAGCTGGTTCCTTCCTCAGCCGGACATAACAGTCCGGATATGATGCCTTGCTGGGCCAGAATTCCACCTCCTCTAGGGGAACTGAGCCCAGCTTATCCGAGATGACGATCTTTCCAGTCGTCATCGGCATGTGCTCAGCATACCTCCATGGGTTAGCATCTGAGCACAAGGGAAGGTCTTTCACATTGAGCTTTTTCTGGGGCCCATGTGATTCTGCAAGGCACTGCATTCGCAGTTCCATTGCAGCCGCCTTCTCCTGATTCTCCTTCTGCATTTGTTGGATCATTCCAACAATAGAAGAGAGGGCCTGTCCCAGCTCTACTGGGAGACCGGCCGATGTTGAGGGAATAGGCTCCGGAATCTGAACCGGAGTAGCCGACACCTCGTCGACGTCTACCTCTACAACGTCTGGGGTTTGAACTTCATCCTGGGCTTCTGCCAGGAGGTCTTCCTCCTGTCATCTAACTGGATGTCTTGCATCGCGACCGCGACTTCAGCATCCACCTGGATCTGAACTTGGGAGATCTCCTCTTGAGGTTGGGGAATCACTGCATCAGCTGATGCCTGGGGAAAAAGATACGCCCTCATCTTCTCACTTGGAAGATAAGAGCCAGAAGTGTTCTTTTGGAAGCCCCTTACCCAGGTACGAAGCTTCTTCCTAGCTATATCCCTTGATTCCTCCGTCCTAGGGGAATCACAGGTCTCAGTAATCAGGTTAGTGCACACAGTACATACCTGAGGCTCCCAATACCGGAGATCATCCTTGGAGACAGCGCATGCTGCGTGTCTCCTACAAAACTCATGTCCGCAGAGGTTCTTGCTGCAGACGTTGCAGAAAGCACTTCCGCACTTCTGAGTGTCCTTCTGTAAAGAGAAGAAATTTCCATGAGTATCAAGTGAACTATGTATCACTGGATATGCATAGTATAGCATAACAATTCAGAAAGGAAAGACACACACTTGTGATTCCCTCACAACCCATTGCTGCAGCCTTCCAGATAATAAAATCAAATGGTTAATTTCTTCTAGAGTAACCAATGCAAAGTTTCCAGAGGAAACAGGTGGAGCTCACACCTAAGCAATGATTTTAAAAACCTGGATAATAGACAGGAAAGAACTCACTTTCCTATCTGTAGGGCAACAGCAAAGGACTGTGCAAGAAAACACAAAAGTGTTAGAACACACAGTGCTGTACCAAAACCCATACTATAGTTTTCCTCTTACTGTATATGTTATACTAAAGAATACTAGTACAGTATAGGAGGATACGTGCCGGCCGGCACTTGCCGGCCGGCACACACCATAACTAGCTTTAAAGTATACTACTTAACAGCTATAAGGCGGCAGAACTCTGGTTCAAATGCATGTGCCGGTCGGCAGCAATTGCCGGCCGGCAACAGCCAATGTCGGCCGGCAACTACACAAGGTAGTACCCAGCTGCTGGCCACACTCTTGGTGACCGGCAGACAAGGGCTGACACTAGCCGGCCGGCAAAGGTACAGGACCGATGCCAGCCGGCAGCAAAAGAACCAGAGGACTACACCTGCCCGGCTGCCGGCCTCATAGGCCGGCAGCCGGGTCGGGTACAGTACTAGAAGAAAAATAGGATGGATGCCGGGATAAGAGTGTACACTACCTCCAAGCCCAGCAATCCGAAAGAGTGCATATAAGGAAGGGGAGAATCTAATTCAGGCTTCCTGGCCAATGCCGTCTGGCTCTACAGGCAGGCATGGATAAGGGACCAAGGGAGGTCCGGGCAGCACTCTAAATATAAGGGGGCTGAGTCAATTCCACATCCTAACCTATACTAGGTCCAGATGTAGAACGACGTACAGTACTGTAATGGCTAGGCCATTATGGAGATAGAGGGGGAAGGGACAAAAGAGGGTCCTACCAACCTTGCTTTAGTGACGGATCACCCGCAGCCAAGAAACTTATCTTAGCCTAAGGGAGATCTAAGGGGGGAAGCCAGCAATACTTGCCAGCTCCCAGAGCACCAAAGCAAGGAAGGTGTTGCCACTCCCAGGGAAAGAAACTTATCCTCCCCCGAGAACAGCAACAAGGACTAGTCTGGTAGATCACAAAAGAAGGAATCATATCCACAGAAACCTTCGGTAGTGACCTAAGGAGGCTAAGCCACCTTTGTCTGTGTCAGGTCAGCGAGGGAGACTCTACCCCAAGCCAGACAAGCACAGACTCAGACTAAAAAACTCTGTTGTTCTGTCCCTCTTTGAACCAGACTTACTGGAACAGGAAGGTACAGTAACACCCCAGTATAGTTTTATCGAAAATTAATTCGGAAAAAACCACTTAGGGATAAGCCCAAGGCTTAAACAGAGGGAAAGGGATTGCATACCTTCTCCGAAGAAAAGAAAGCAACCGGGGAGTATGATAAAGTATACTAAGGCTCCATAAGCAACTTAGCCTAGGCACCAAGAGAATCGATTACCTAAATCACCGAAACTCACTCGTATACTATCTTGGAAATATTCCACATAATCTTAAATGTATAAAACATAGCCTAAAGCTTCAATAAAATTTTATTACACTCGGAAAAAACAAAATCATGCTTGAAGTACTAAGACCAAACGACTAGGCTACATGGCCTAGCGTAGGCCAGAATGGCGAATACTTCGCCAAAATAATACTACGCACGAAAGGAAATCCTATGTAATGCTAAATAGCTAAAATTTATTAAAGCAAAACAACCGGGAATGTCGCTCTGACTAACTAAACTTATACCTAGCGAGCGACAGCGTCCATGACGCCTCCGGTAGGCTACGGCTCTTGTAACAAAGATTAATCCTATTAATCACTCAAAAATTTACCAAGAGCCTACATTTATACATAAAAGACATGGTACTCAACTTATCAGAGGCCGACGAAGACGGAGAAGCCATGAAAAGTAGAATAAATCCAAGATTTGCGAGAAACACAGGAAAAAACACCGAGTTGTTAAGCTACGCAAAAAGGAATACAGATGGCGCCAGGATTGGCACCAGGCACGCATACGAATCGGAAGATAGGG
>NC_090740.1:92336039-92338539 GCF_036898095.1 Palaemon carinicauda
ATTAGGTATGATGTTATTTACGATTCTGCTTTCAAAAAATTCCATGTATAGATTGCTCAATACTGGGGATAAAGGGTTTCCCATAGCCATACCAAAAGTTTGTGCATAAAATCTCCCATTGAATTCAAATTTACAATCTTTTATACATAATTTAATTAATTCTATTAAAGTGTGTATGGAGAATGGTAGATTCAATTGTCTATTATCTAATGTTTCAGATAAAAATTCCAACATGTCATCAATAGGTACTTTTGTGAATAGTGAGACTACATCAAAACTGACAAGCCTACAGGTACTGTTGATCTGTACTTCATTCAGTTTGTTAATCAAGTCTACATTATTTTTTATATTTGAATATGAGATGGTGCCAACTAAAGGATTGAGGATATTCACAAGGTACTTAGATAATTTATATGCTGCTGAACCTACAGAGCTAATTATTGGCCTAGCTGGATAATTTGGCTTATGAGTTTTAATAGTTCCATACATATATGGCAATGTTGGTGATATTGTACAAACCTTTTTTATCAGATCTTCATTCCCTTTTAATAACTCTTTCACTTTTTTGTTGTAACTACTATTCACAAACTCAATTGGATTTTTTCTTAATTCCATGTATGTGTTTTCATCACTCAAGAGGTTTTCCATTTTTTCTATATAATCATTTTTATTCAAGATTACCAGTGCTCCAGATTTATCGGCTTTTGTCAACTTAATATTTCTATCTTGCTTCAATTCGGCAATTGCTCTCTTGAATCTTTTTGGGCAATTTGGAACCACTGGTTTTTTCATATTGCTGTATATAATACCCTTAATCATATTTACTTCTTCTACAGAAATATCACTGAATTTCTCCAGGTTACACACTCCATTTGTAATTTCTACACTATTCACTGCACTTGATGACATCGAGAAATTTAAACCGTATCCCAAGGCACACTTCACATTTTTATCTAGAATTTTATTTGACAAATTAACCACACATTCTGGAGCATCACGTTTTCCTGTGATTTTTACGCATAAATGGATACCACGTACTCCTTCCAGACTTTCTGTACGACTTTCCCTATCTTGGTATATATTATTAGAGAATTTACAGACGCCCTCACACGCGCCCATACTACTAAAGAACACCTGCGGTTTCTTCGTGAATGCTGGGAGGAACAAGTCATTCCGAAATGCATGATAACGAAATCCCTATTGGAAATAGAAGATCAACCATTTGGTGATATACAGAGAAGTATATTAGAAAAGCATATAAATTCAATGAAAATTAAAAACCGAAGAGCGTTTGAAGACCTAACAAGAAAAAGGAGACATTTTGAAGCCTCAATACCAACGGATTGGAAAGACTCACTTCGAGGTTTCTGCTATGGAGAAATGAACGAAAAAGTGTATAGAAAACTCAAACAAAAGCATGACACGAAACTCAATGCACTGATAGAAAGTAGCCCGTGGACTACAAACGTTAATCCAGAATGTGTGGTTAATTTGTCAAATAAAATTCTAGATAAAAATGTGAAGTGTGCCTTGGGATACGGTTTAAATTTCTCGATGTCATCAAGTGCAGTGAATAGTGTAGAAATTACAAATGGAGTGTGTAACCTGGAGAAATTCAGTGATATTTCTGTAGAAGAAGTAAATATGATTAAGGGTATTATATACAGCAATATGAAAAAACCAGTGGTTCCAAATTGCCCAAAAAGATTCAAGAGAGCAATTGCCGAATTGAAGCAAGATAGAAATATTAAGTTGACAAAAGCCGATAAATCTGGAGCACTGGTAATCTTGAATAAAAATGATTATATAGAAAAAATGGAAAACCTCTTGAGTGATGAAAACACATACATGGAATTAAGAAAAAATCCAATTGAGTTTGTGAATAGTAGTTACAACAAAAAAGTGAAAGAGTTATTAAAAGGGAATGAAGATCTGATAAAAAAGGTTTGTACAATATCACCAACATTGCCATATATGTATGGAACTATTAAAACTCATAAGCCAAATTATCCAGCTAGGCCAATAATTAGCTCTGTAGGTTCAGCAGCATATAAATTATCTAAGTACCTTGTGAATATCCTCAATCCTTTAGTTGGCACCATCTCATATTCAAATATAAAAAATAATGTAGACTTGATTAACAAACTGAATGAAGTACAGATCAACAGTACCTGTAGGCTTGTCAGTTTTGATGTAGTCTCACTATTCACAAAAGTACCTATTGATGACATGTTGGAATTTTTATCTGAAACATTAGATAATAGACAATTGAATCTACCATTCTCCATACACACTTTAATAGAATTAATTAAATTATGTATAAAAGATTGTAAATTTGAATTCAATGGGAGATTTTATGCACAAACTTTTGGTATGGCTATGGGAAACCCTTTATCCCCAGTATTGAGCAATCTATACATGGAATTTTTTGAAAGCAGAATCGTAAATAACATCATACCTAATAATGTAAAATGGTTTCGATATATTGACGACATAATAT
>NC_090740.1:92355309-92357809 GCF_036898095.1 Palaemon carinicauda
AGGATTGAGGATATTCACAAGGTACTTAGATAATTTATATGCTGCTGAACCTACAGAGCTAATTATTGGCCTAGCTGGATAATTTGGCTTATGAGTTTTAATAGTTCCATACATATATGGCAATGTTGGTGATATTGTACAAACCTTTTTTATCAGATCTTCATTCCCTTTTAATAACTCTTTCACTTTTTTGTTGTAACTACTATTCACAAACTCAATTGGATTTTTTCTTAATTCCATGTATGTGTTTTCATCACTCAAGAGGTTTTCCATTTTTTCTATATAATCATTTTTATTCAAGATTACCAGTGCTCCAGATTTATCGGCTTTTGTCAACTTAATATTTCTATCTTGCTTCAATTCGGCAATTGCTCTCTTGAATCTTTTTGGGCAATTTGGAACCACTGGTTTTTTCATATTGCTGTATATAATACCCTTAATCATATTTACTTCTTCTACAGAAATATCACTGAATTTCTCCAGGTTACACACTCCATTTGTAATTTCTACACTATTCACTGCACTTGATGACATCGAGAAATTTAAACCGTATCCCAAGGCACACTTCACATTTTTATCTAGAATTTTATTTGACAAATTAACCACACATTCTGGAGCATCACGTTTTCCTGTGATTTTTACGCATAAATGGATACCACGTACTCCTTCCAGACTTTCTGTACGACTTTCCCTATCTTGGTATATATTATTAGAGAATTTACAGACGCCCTCACACGCGCCCATACTACTAAAGAACACCTGCGGTTTCTTCGTGAATGCTGGGAGGAACAAGTCATTCCGAAATGCATGATAACGAAATCCCTATTGGAAATAGAAGATCAACCATTTGGTGATATACAGAGAAGTATATTAGAAAAGCATATAAATTCAATGAAAATTAAAAACCGAAGAGCGTTTGAAGACCTAACAAGAAAAAGGAGACATTTTGAAGCCTCAATACCAACGGATTGGAAAGACTCACTTCGAGGTTTCTGCTATGGAGAAATGAACGAAAAAGTGTATAGAAAACTCAAACAAAAGCATGACACGAAACTCAATGCACTGATAGAAAGTAGCCCGTGGACTACAAACGTTAATCCAGAATGTGTGGTTAATTTGTCAAATAAAATTCTAGATAAAAATGTGAAGTGTGCCTTGGGATACGGTTTAAATTTCTCGATGTCATCAAGTGCAGTGAATAGTGTAGAAATTACAAATGGAGTGTGTAACCTGGAGAAATTCAGTGATATTTCTGTAGAAGAAGTAAATATGATTAAGGGTATTATATACAGCAATATGAAAAAACCAGTGGTTCCAAATTGCCCAAAAAGATTCAAGAGAGCAATTGCCGAATTGAAGCAAGATAGAAATATTAAGTTGACAAAAGCCGATAAATCTGGAGCACTGGTAATCTTGAATAAAAATGATTATATAGAAAAAATGGAAAACCTCTTGAGTGATGAAAACACATACATGGAATTAAGAAAAAATCCAATTGAGTTTGTGAATAGTAGTTACAACAAAAAAGTGAAAGAGTTATTAAAAGGGAATGAAGATCTGATAAAAAAGGTTTGTACAATATCACCAACATTGCCATATATGTATGGAACTATTAAAACTCATAAGCCAAATTATCCAGCTAGGCCAATAATTAGCTCTGTAGGTTCAGCAGCATATAAATTATCTAAGTACCTTGTGAATATCCTCAATCCTTTAGTTGGCACCATCTCATATTCAAATATAAAAAATAATGTAGACTTGATTAACAAACTGAATGAAGTACAGATCAACAGTACCTGTAGGCTTGTCAGTTTTGATGTAGTCTCACTATTCACAAAAGTACCTATTGATGACATGTTGGAATTTTTATCTGAAACATTAGATAATAGACAATTGAATCTACCATTCTCCATACACACTTTAATAGAATTAATTAAATTATGTATAAAAGATTGTAAATTTGAATTCAATGGGAGATTTTATGCACAAACTTTTGGTATGGCTATGGGAAACCCTTTATCCCCAGTATTGAGCAATCTATACATGGAATTTTTTGAAAGCAGAATCGTAAATAACATCATACCTAATAATGTAAAATGGTTTCGATATATTGACGACATAATATGTGTGTGGCCAGGAAATGAAAATTTAGATAACTTTCTTCTTAGATTGAATAGTTTGGTACCATCAATAAATTTCACTATGGAGCTGGAGAATAATTGTACCCTACCTTTTTTGGATTGTCGCATACATAGATGTAATAATAGTCTCAAGTTCAGTGTATACAGAAAGCCAACGAATATCTCGGCATATGTCCATTATTACTCAAACCAAGGCAACAAAGTTAAGAAATCTGTATTTACTTCTATGTTTTTAAGAGCATTCCGAGTCTGCAGCCCTGAATATATTGATGACGAAATAAATGGTATTAGAGCAATAGGTAAAAAACTAAAGTATCCTGAAATTGTATTAGATGATGCCCTAAGAACAGCAAAAAAGA
>NC_090740.1:92377809-92380969 GCF_036898095.1 Palaemon carinicauda
TTGGTTGTCATGGATGACTTATATGCTAGAGTGGGTGCTAGAGAGCTAGAAGGTGTCATTGGGAAGTATGGCGTACCAGGTGAAAATAAGTGAGGAGAGACTGGTAGATATGTGTCTTAAGCAAGAGATTGTGATCAGTTCTAGCTTTTTCAAAAAGAAAGATAAAAACATATATACATGGGTAAGAGTGGTAAATGGATGAGTGGTAGAAAGGGCATTAATGGATTATGTGTTGATAACTAAAAGAATGTTTGGAAGGTTGAAAGATGTGCACGTGTTCTGGGGTATGGCTAACGTTATGTCCGATCATTTTTTGGTGGAAGGAAAATTTGTTGTAGCAAAAGAGCGGGGGAATAGAGTAGGTGGATGTAAAAGGGAACTAGTGAGGGTTGAAGAGCTAATAAAGCCGGGGGTAAAAAGTAAATATCAAAAAAGGTTGAAAATGACATATGACAAAGTGAAAGTAAGAGAAACGGGTAATTTAGGGGAGGAGTGGAAGTTAGTAAATGAAAATTTTGTTGGGATTACAAGTGATATGTGTGGCAAGAAGTTTGTTGGAGGCAGCATGAGGAAGGTCAGTGATTAGTGGAATGAAGGAGTGAAGGTAAAAGTGGAAGAGGAAAAGAGGGGTGTTTGAAGAATGTCTGCAGAGTAATAGTGTAGAGAAGTATGAAAAATATAGAGAAAAAATGTGGAAGTAAAGCGCAAGGTAAGTGAGGCAAAGAGGGCATCTGACCTGAGGTGGGGTCAGGGATTGGGTCATTCATATGAAAAGAATAAGAAGTTTTGGAAAGAATTGAAGAGAGTAAGGAAGTCTTGTTCAAGAATTGAAAACAGTGAAAGATGGAAAATGGAAGGGTGTTAAAAGGAGAGGAGGCAAGGAAAGGTGGGCAGAATATTTTGAAAGTTTACTGAATGTTGAGGATAATAGGGAGGCAGATATAACTGCTGTTGCAGGTGTTGAGGTGCCGGTGATGGGAGATGAGAATGAGAGAGAGATTACAAGGGAGGAAGTAAGGAGAGCATTAGATGAAACGAAAGTAGGAAAAGCATCTGGTATGGATGGTGTGAGAGCTGATATGTTGAGGGAAAAGGGTGTGACTGTACTTGAATGGTTGGTGAGATTGTTTAATATGTGTTTTGTGTTGTCAATGGTACCAGTAGACTGGGTTTGAGCGTGTATTGTACCACTATATAAGGGTGAGGGAGATGTGCATGAATGTTGTAATTCCAGGGATATTAGTTTGCTGAGTGCGGTGGGAAAAGTGTATGATAGAGTACTGTATGAGAAAGTGATTGTACCAACTGTGATATATAGTTCGGAGTTGTTGGGTATGAAAGTGACGGGGGCAGAAATTAAATGTGTTTGAGATGAAATGTCTGAGGAGTATGGCTGGTGTATCTAGAGTAGATAGGGTTAGGATTGAAGTAGTAAGGATGATAACGGGTGTAAGAAATGGGTTAGCAGCAAGAGTGGATATGAATGTGTTGAGGTGGTTTGGCCATGTTGAGAGAATGGAAAATGGATGTCTGCTAAAGAATGTGATAAATGCAAGAGCTGAGGGGAGAAGTACAAGAGGAAGACCAAGGTTTGAGTGGATCGATGGAGTGAAGGACGTTCTGGGTGATAGGAGGTTAGATGTGAGAGAGGCAAGAGAGCGTGCTATAAACAGGTACATGGAGGAAAAAACTGAATGCTTTATATTTTTAGAGTGACCGGAGTAAAAATGTACATATGAAAAATTATTTGTAGGCTTTCTATATATGGAAAACTTAAATCTATCTGTTTCTCTAACTATTAAAACGTCTAAAAATGGGATACGGTTATTTTCTTCATTTTCTATAGTGAAATTCATTGATGGTACTAATGAATTAATGATTGAAACAAAACCCTCAAGATTAAAATTTTCTTCTAAAATGCCTAGAACATCATCAACATATCGATACCACAAAATTTGGGAAGACCACACTGAAGGGATTGATCTAGATTAAAAAAAATCATTTTTTTTTCTCCATGTACCTTAGGGCATTGAGAATTTGTAACCCAGATTACATTGAGGAGGAGTTCACTAAAATAGAAAAAATTGCAACAGATCTTTGTTATCCCAAATATTTCTTAGAAAAATGTATGAATAAGGCTAAGAAAACATTTTATAGTGTCCAATTAGAGAGGAAGGAAACAATTAATAATATGATTTGTTTGCCTTTTCATGTTTGTTTTTTAGATGTTATACCCCTTTTGAAAAAACTAGACATTGCTGTATTGTTTAAATATAATTGTACATTGAGAAACATGTTAATTAAGAATAGTTCTGGAAATGATAATAATGTAATATATAGCATTCCTTGTTCAGAGTGTAACCTATTTTATGTTGGCCAAACATCAAAAAGTATCCCAGTCAGATTAAAACAGCATCAGGTGGCCGTCTCCAGGGGTTCTTTTAATAATGCCTTGGCCTCCCACTGGTTAGGGTCAAGTCACAGAATTGGTTGGTCAAAGACGGAAAAAGTAATCCATGTAAATGACTATTTCCAAAGGAATATTGTTGAATCATTTTTAATCTCCTGTACTCAAGGTAGAAATTTGAATCTAAGCCCAGGTCTGTTTTCCGTAAATACAGTATTATCCTTTTATCTAAAATCTGACTTCTCCGGAATTATTAAGAAACTGACAGCTGTTGGATCCCCTTCTGTATAAATACGATGTCTTTGTATATGTATTCTCATTGCTGAGTTTGATAATGTCCTGAGTGGATGAAAGTATTTACTCCAATCAAGTCTTTTTTATTTTTCATTTCATGGCTGTAATATATATATATATATATATATATACTGTATATATATATCTATATATAGATTTATCAATATATAAATGTATATATGTATATATATATATATATATATATAAATATATATATATATATATGTGTGTGTATATATATATATATATATATATACATATATATATATATATATATATACACACACATATATATATATATATATATTTATATGCGTAAAAATCACAGGAAAACGTGATGCTCAGATGCAGAAGAACCACAGGGAAAATGAAAATACGGAATATACACTTAAGTCCTGACTAGTTTCGTGATACTTCCTCTGAGGAAGTATCACGAAACTAGTCAGGACTTAAGTGTAT